>NW_015113959.1:41335-52847 GCF_001443285.1 Poecilia latipinna | reverse complement strand
AGTGAACTAATTTTATTGTAAACCTTTAAATTAATCTTACTTCTTGTTTTCACTGTTTTAACTCCACTACTGATTTCTTGCTTTTTGTTTTATCTATAAAATATTACATTTAAATTTTGTTTTGCTTCTGTGAAATAATAAATGATTTTGATTCTGATTTTAGTTTAGGGATAAAAAGTGTGAATCTAATCAAATCGATGTTTGTTCATCTTTAGCTGAATTAGCAGCAGAAACTCTGTTTCCAGATCTTTATGTTCTCTCTAAAGGCTCTGAAGGACAGTAAAGAAGTGGAGGTGATCGACATGAAAATTCGCCGGAAGGAAGATCCCGGGCGGTGGCCTCTTCCGGGCCTGATGGCGCCGAACCACACGGACTTTTCCCAGCTCATCAACTGCCCTGAGTTTGTTCCCAGGCAGATGGCGGAGGAGTTCAGAGGTCAGCAGAAAAAGATTCATCCAGCATCTTCTTTCCTCTTTGGTCAGATTTCTGTGGAGATATAGATCTGAAATTTCATTCATGGTGGCCTTAAAAACGTTTATCTGTCTTACATTTGGTCCTGGCAGGGTTATTCATTCATGTTCTTTAACTGCAGGCGCTAACTAGCTGCTAATATACCCTTGCTAGCTAACTAGCTAGCTTTATTGCGTCTGTCATGGGTATGTGTTAGTTTGTCTCTTACATTTCTTTGGAGATATAGGTCTTAAATTAATTCATAAAAGTCTTAAAGGTCTTAAAATGTCTTAAACTCATTAAAAACTTTGCCTGAATGTTTTAAACTGTGTCTCTGCAGGATTTAGTCTCATATTCTATGTAGTTTATTTTCCTGTGGCTCATTTCTGTCAGGCTAAAGTTTGAGTCGCACGCAGATGCTAACTAGCAGCTAACATAACTAGCTTTTCTTTTTGTATGGTCTCATATATTTAATGTCGTTTGGTTTTCTTTGGGGGTTTTTTGTTCTGTGGCTCAAGGCAGTTGAGGCTATCGCTAACTAGCTGCTGATATGCCCATGCTAACTAGCTAGCTATGGACACAATAAAGCTAACTAGTTAGCTAGCTAGCTCTTTTTGTCCATAAGTATAAATTTATTGCCGGCTGGATAAGGTTTGAGTTGGGGAAACCGGAAACCTGCAGGAACCTGAATTCCAGGAGTTCTTAGTTTTTAAAGTGTTTGATGAAAATGTTCATGATGTGATATTTAAACAGTAATGTACCTGACTGTGTTTCTGCTGCAGGATCGTCCAGATCTTCCACTCCGGTGCACCAGCAGACCAAAACTGACGGAGACGTGTCCAACCTGAAGACGATGCCCAAAGGCCTCTCAGCCAGCCTGCCCGACCTCGACTCCGAGTCCTGGATCGAGGTGAAGAAGAGACCCAGACCTTCGCCCGCCAGACCCAAGGTACCAGACATGACGAGCTCCTCCATGACGAGCTCCTCCTTAACGAGCTCCTCCATGACGGGCTCCTCCTTGACGAGCTCCTCCTTGACGAGCTCCTCCTTAACGAGCTCCTCCATGACGGGCTCCTCCTTGACGAGCTCCTCCTTGACGAGCTCCTCCTTAACGGGCTCCTCCTTGACGAGCTCCTCCTTGACGAGCTCCTCCTTGACGAGCTCCTCCATGACGAGCTCCTCCTTAACGGGCTCCTCCTTGACGAGCTCCTCCTTGACGAGCTCCTCCATGACGAGCTCCTCCTTAACGAGCTCCTCCTTAACGGGCTCCTCCTTAACGAGCTCCTCCTTGACGAGCTCCTCCTTAACGAGCTCCAGGACTCATGCTTTAAACACATCTATCTATTTCTTAAAGAGTAAAGTCAGTTATCATCCTATGTATTATTTTTCATTATTTTCCATAAATCCAGGTAGTCCAGGTGAGTTTTTGTCCTTCATCTCGTCTCCTCCATGTTTCAGGCTCTCTCACTGCAGCAGAGGGAAAAAGATGATTTGCTGCGATCTCCACTGCCGCCGTCCGGCTCCTCGCCGGCGCCGCTGACCGCTGGAACCAAGGTGGGAAATTAATAACTAGTAACTGGTTTTAATGGCTGAAAACTGGGAGGCGACGGCGTGAAATCGGAAAGAAAAGATTTCTCATTTTCTGAAAAAGTTTGTAAAAAAGAAAAAGATTTTTCCAGATTTCCAGACAAACTTTGCTCGACGTCTGCAGTTATTTTTTACACTGATTCGCCTGCAGATGATTTTATTGTTTCTATTATTATTATTGTAGGAGAATTTTAAAAATGAGATCCTGTCATTCAAGAAATGAATCTGCATTAATAAACATAAAATAAAACTGATTTGAACATTTTTCCCATCAATGTTTTGGTTTGTAAAAACCATAAACGCTTCATTTCACTGTCTGGTTTGTCAGTAAATTGTTGGTTAAAATGTTTTTTCATTCAGAGCAGAGTTGGATAGTAACTAGTTACCTTTACTTCAGTGACTTTTTGAAAAAGTATTTTTACTACACTGTAGTTTTTACTTTTACTTGAGCACAATGTAGTGAAAATTGTCCTAAAAAAAGGTTTTTTCCTAAAGGTAAATGTGACTCTTTGTCTCTTTGTTCTTATTAAAATGTTAGTGATGAAACATGGACGCGTTGTGAACAGTTTGGATGTTTTCTGTTGGTTCCGGATCAGGACGGCGCCGAGCCGGACGAGCCGGAGGAGCTGGACTTCATGTTCGACGAGGAGATGGAGCAGATGGACGGCCGGCGCAACACCTTCACCGACTGGTCGGACGAGGACTCGGACTGCGAGCTGGACGACCACGACGTCAACAAGATCCTGATCGTCACGCAAACGCCGCCGTACCTGCGGAAGCACCCGGGCGGCGACCGCACCGGCCACCACACGTCACGCGCCAAGCTGACCAGCGAGCTGGCCAAGGTCATCAACGACGGCCTCTTCTACTACGAGCAGGACCTGTGGGACGACAAGTACGAGCCGGAGTACGCCACCATCAAGGTGAGCTCCGCTCTCGGAAGCGCAGCCCGCCGTCGTCCTGCACGTCTAGAACTAAAACATGCTGAAGTTACAGATGAGGTTCCTTCAGTCTCATGTTTATTAATCCATTTATTAGCCATTCAGATTTTCATTCTAATTAGGTTACCCAATCAATGTTTACATAATCAATACTTTCACGTTTTCTGCTCCTAAAAATGAACCAAAATATGAAAAACCAGAACTAAACTAAACCATATTTAACTAATAAAAGCTGGAAAACAAAAAGTCGAAACGAAATACAACTAAACTGTAAACTATTAGTCAGTTAAACTGATTAATCAAATTTTTGTTTTTTGAAGGTTTAATTTTTGGATAATGTGGATTTTTTCTGGGTTTCCATAGTTACAAGTGATGTTACACCCAGGGCGGCCATCTTGTTTATTTGGACTAAATTCGGGTCAGAATATGATTATTTCTATTTTATTTTCCAGAAAAAGTCTCAACAATAAAGTCAAAGAATATTTCATGTCATCATTCAGGACAAACCTGAATTTGTTTCCTAAATAAAATCAGGTGAATAAACTTTATGAACACATGAAAATCAAAATAATCTTGAGCATCTTGTGAAGTTATACTTTGGTATAAGTTTTACAAGTAATAATTCATGCTTTGTAGACATAATTCATCTAAAGACATCAGCATCAAACTATCAGTAGCAGGAAATGATTGAGTCTGTTTGTGACATCACATCCTGGTAACTGATCCGTTTTCCTCATTGAAACTTTTTCTAATATGTTTTTATATTTTTATGATCAAATATTCCCTGCAGCCTTAGCGCTCACTGAACGGATGATTGAAATAAAAGCCAGGTTTAGTATTTCCTGCCGTTTGAAATTCCCCTTTTAGAAAAGACAGTGAGAAATAAAGCAGAAAGAGTCAGGTCTTTTATTTTGAAGGTGTGTCGGAGCTTTTCTTTTCTGTTTTTGGAGGCGTTTCTGCCGCAGACCAGAGGACTCTGTGGATCACTAGCTGAAACCCGGAGCGCTGCTCTTCGTTCTGTTCTGCTTTGTTGGCCCATTGTTTGACCGCCACGTGTTCCCGCCGTACGTCCAGCGCCCCACGGACCAGAGGTTTATAAGCCGCCTGTGCGGCCCGGAGGTGTTCAGCTGCCGGTTCAAACGGGAAGCAGGCCGTTCTGCCGGGTCGGGTCCGGTACCAGTGGTACCAGTGTTTTGGGTCGCTGTGATTTACTGATGATCCTTATGGCCCTCTGGGCTTAAAACCAACTGAAATTCATTTTTTGTGTTGTATTTTTGCAGCAAGAGGTTGAAAACTTCAAGAAGGTTCATCTGATCAGCCGTGAACAGTTCGACTGCCTGACCCCTGAACCCCCGGTTGACCCCAACCAGGAAGTGCCGCCGGGGCCGCCCCGCCCCCAGCAGAGTAAGAAAACAGCCGCCTGGATTTGGGGTCATTTATTCGTTTCATATTGTATTTTATAACATTTTAGGACCAATAAATTGCGACTTTTTGTTGATTTCCGATTTTTCTGTCGGAATTCCAATGTTTTTCCTGAGAATTGGGATTTCTCTTCTTGGAATTCAGACTTTTTTTTTTTTTCAGAATTTGGATTTTATTTCCCAGAATTAACGATTGAATTCAGACTCGTTTTTCCAGTGACCTCACTTCCTGTTCCTCTCCGTTTCCAGTCCCCACAGACGCTCTGGCAAACAAACTGTTCGGCGTTCCCGATCCGTCCTCCACGGCGCGTTCGCTGCCCACCACCGTGCCCGAGTCTCCCAACTACCGCAGCGCCCGGACGCCCCGCACGCCGCGCACGCCCCACAGGAAGGACGCCGCCATGACGCCGCGCTTCTACCCGGTGGTGAAGGAGAGCCGGCCGGTCGACGCCAAGGCAAGACGAAGAAACTCGGAGTTTGACGAGGAAACTTGATCCGAGTCTTACGGGTTTCGTCTGTTTCAGACGCCGAGGAAGAGGAAGACCCGGCACAGCTCCAACCCTCCTCTGGAGTGCCATGTGGGCTGGGTGATGGACTCCAGGGAGCACCGCTCCCGCACCGCCTCCGTCAGGTGAGACTCACACCTGCTCAGGTACGCAGGAAGTGCTGGCTTAACAGAGAGGAAACAAGCTGTTAGGTTTTCATGGAAAACGAACCAAAGAGTCTTTCTGTGGTTTGTGTTGCCCCGCCCCTCCAGCTCCAACGCCAGCCCGTCTGAAGGGACGCCCGCCCTCGGCGCCGTCGGCTGCACGCCGCAGTCCCTGCCGAAGTTCCAGCACCCGTCACACGAGCTGCTGAAGGAGAACGGCTTCACGCAACACGTCTATCACAAGTACCGCCGGCGCTGCCTGAACGGTAAGCCACCCTCGCTGCCGCCGCCGCCTGCCGATTGGCGACCTGAACACTGTTTTCTTCGCCCATCGCAGAGAGGAAGCGGCTGGGAATCGGCCAATCGCAGGAGATGAACACGCTGTTCCGGTTCTGGTCGTTCTTCCTGCGGGATCACTTCAACAGGAAGATGTACGAGGAGTTCAGGCAGCTGGTGGTGGAGGACGGCAAGGAGGGCTACAGGTAGTGGTCGCTCCACAGCGCCTCATTGGCTGGTGCGGTGCGGTGCGTTCTGATTGGCTGTGTGCTGCAGGTACGGTTTGGAGTGCCTGTTCCGGTACTACAGCTACGGCCTGGAGAGGAAGTTCAGACCCGATATCTTCAAGGACTTCCAGGAGGAAACCATGAAAGATTACGAAGCAGGTCAGGAAACGAATTAATCACGATTAATCGATTGATTTAGTTATGGATTAATCATTAACTGGGGCAGAAATAAAAACATTTTGCATTTAAAATGAAAAACTCTTTATTGTCTGTAAAGATTTTCCACCAAAAATTCTTCAAATGACAAATTTATTTTCACCTGGATCAAATTCTGATAAAAAAAAAAATCTTTTAAGCAGTTAATCCAATAAATAATCCCAGATAATTTCTCCACTGGACTGATTCTCAGTTCAAGTTTTCTCAGGTAGAAATATTTTTAGGTTCATCTTTTGCTACAAACATTCACTAAATGAATAGGTATAATATCTATTCTATTTTATAAAATAAAATGTTTTTTATTGTATAAAAATAATTGAAAAACTGTTAAATCTGCTAAATGTGACAATTTTTAATCAGATTGATCGATTACTAGAATAACTGTTCAGCTCCGTAAACAATTAAAAAACACATGTATCATTTTCAGTGTCGCATTAAATCCCATGAAATGAACTTTCCAGTTTATCTAACGAGTTCTGGATGCTGTCCTCTGCCGGGTCTCAGGTCAGCTGTACGGGCTGGAGAAGTTCTGGGCTTTCCTCAAATACTCCAAAGCCAAGAACCTGGAGATCGAACCCAAACTGCAGGAATGTCTGAGCAAGTTCAAACGCCTGGAGGACTTCAGGATCGACGTGAGTAAACAGCAGAAGAAGAAGGCCGACTCTGCGCCAGTGATCGATTAGGAAAATTCCTTAAAGCAAATGAAATTTAGTTTAATATCATCCAGATCAAAAAGAGCAATGATGTGGAAAAATAGGAAATATTTTCATCTTAAAAGAAGGAATTTAATAATTTGCCGACATTTTCTCATCTTTTTGCAAGCATAAGTGGCTACTACAGAACAGGACCGTTAATTTATCCAATTAGTCATCAGAATAATCCAGATAATCCTCCATCAGCTTGTCTGTACATCCTGGAAAAGTATTAAATTCATGTATTTAAAATTGAGGCCTTAAAATGTCTTAAATTCATTTTTAAGTTGTCCTTAAGTAGGATCAATCACAGGTCTTAAACTTTGTCATGGCAGAACTATTTTATACTGCAGGGTGGCCCTCAAAAACGTAGCCCGCGTTCTTATAGTGTCACTGCCGGCCTTCCGTAAAGAAAGAAAGAACTTGAAATGCCAAAATCTTCACTCACTCTTTACAGGAAGTGCTGGAAATGATCCCCTGGTGCGTCAATGCAGTTTTGGGCGCGCCTTATTGCCATACATGCAACGCAACTCTGGGGCACCAATGCTCTGAATTGCATTACGAATATTTTCTTTCAACTGCTGTAAATTTTTCGGGTTATTAGCGTACACTTTGAAAAGTGTACGAAAAAGTAAAAAAAGAAACTTTTTCATGGGCCACCCTGTATATTGTTTTTTTGTTGTTTTTTTTCCTGTAAGTTGAGGCATTGTAGGCTAACGCTAACAAGCTGCTAATATACAATTTCATGTGTGTAATGAGCTGTTTTATACATTTCTGTTGTGATTTGGGTCTTAAGTTTCATTCAGTGATCTTAAATATTGTGTTTCATGTTTGTAAATTAAGGCCTTAAAATGCCTTAAATTAAGAAGAAAAAGGTAAGTTGGCCTTAAATACATTAATTACAGGTCTTAAATTTTGAGATGGCAGCACTAATATCTCCAGGATCGTTTTCTTGTTCTGATTTGAGGCAGTTGATGTGACTGATAGCAACTGGCTGATATAGCCCTGCTAGCTAGCATTTTTGCATTTCTTGCTAACTAGTTTTATATATATATATATATATATATATATATATATATATATACATATATATATATAGTAGATTTGTTGTGATGCAGGTGGATTTAAAAGTCTTAAATTCATGTTGATAAAAATTTCCTAAATTTAAAAAATGTAGGTCAGAAATCTTCATCACAGATCTTAAATTTTGTCAGGATTATTTAATCTCACAAGTATTTTTATTTTTTTGTCTTCAGGTAATAAAGGCTACAGTTAGCATCCTGCTTTCTAGCTAGCTTTATATACATTTGCTATTTTGTACCGGTCTTAAATTTAATTTAAAATGTTGTTAAAAGTCTTAGATTTGAGTTGCTGAAGGCGACAGAAACCCTGAATCCTGAGTCATTTCTTCACTTCCTGAAGCGTTTTGTCCTCTTCCAGCCTCCGATGGACGACGGCGGACGCAGGAGACACCCGTCCAGCGGAGACGGCCGGCGCCGCCACCCCTCCCAGCCCTCCAGCCGGCCCCACAGCCAGGCCAGCGCCGCCGCCCCTCCCACACCCGTTGCTGCTGCTGCCGGCTCCTCAGCCAAGGACGTTGCCAAACCCGCCAACCAGAACCAGAGAGCCGCTGCAGAACCGGACGCCAAAACACTGAAGTAACTGTGGCGCGGTTCTACAGGGACCGAGCCGAGCGGGTCCGCCTGGCGCCGGAGGGGAGGGGCGCTTCATTCGTTCATCTGATCAGTTTCAGAACAAAAACTGTTGATTTTGATTTCTCTCTAGAGGTTTAAATTTGTGGATAAATCACTGAAGAACGAGTTCCCCCCCACCGCTCCGTCTGGAAGGTTCTGTCTCCTCGGACCGGACCGGTTCCTCAGCCTGAGATGAATCTGACTCACGGCGTCAGGCTGTGAATGTTGCCTTATTTTGATGGTTTTTCTGTCGCCTCCTCGCTGTTACCATAGTTACCACGGTGGCCTGTTCCAGCAGCGGCCACCAGGTGGTGCTGCCGGGTTTCCCATCCGTCTGAACCGTCTTCCTTCTGTTACTGAGGTTTAAAGATGGCCGCCTTCTGGCTCCTCCTCCTTCCATCAGTCAGCAACGCTAAGCCACCGGACCCAGAACCGGACCCAGAACCGGACCTGATGATGTCGTCGTGTAAATGTGAACAGATGATGATCAGCAGATTCTTTATTTTCCGTGTCTTTAACTCTTTAGTTTAATTTCTTTTGTTTAATTTGTTCTGCTTTGGTTAGAACAGAGGAACTTTAACACAAAAGGGAAAATCGACTTTTCGTGATCAAATCTGATTATTTTTAGGTAAAACCTCCAAATGGGTAAAAAAATAACAGCAAGACAGACTAATTATTAAATCTCTTCAGATAATTTCTGTCTGGTAAATTCTTTAAAAAAAAAAAAAAGTTGAGGTATGAATTAGATATTTGTACATTTTTGTGAGAAACTTGAGAGAAAACATAAAATGTTGACAAAAGGAGCAAATTAATAAATTAGAATATGATCTTTATGTCGGTAATGTGATTCTAAAAGTCCAGATTCATTACATGCAGTGACACATTTTAACGTTTTGTGGCTCTCAGAAAATTTAAAGATTATATTAGAGCTATTTAAAAAAGAACATTTTTAATTTTTATGTGAATTTTGTGTCCATTTACTGAATCAACAGTCCAGACTCCGACTCCTCAAACTGCAAAGGATAAATATAAATTTACTTCCCAATCAAAAGACAATTCTCCACAATTCTCAGAAATTATTTTTTTAATCTGCTGCACTTTTTCCTTCCCCACGACTTTCCATTAACATGCTTGCATACAGCAATCAGAATGGCTTTTTGTTTTTTTTTTTTGTTTTTTTACTATTTAAATTTCCTGAGAAGCTGAATTTTTAAATTTTATGTTTTTGGCTGTGACCTTTGACATTAACCAGATTAAACTGCTGAATTTCCCCGTTTGTGTTGAATCTGGAAAAAGCAGAGACTCTGTCCTGATTGGCTGATTTCTGGTGATGAAGGTCATTCTGAAGGTCGCGTTCTGCCGTCTGTTTTTTTTTTTTCTTTTCCCCCAGTCTCTGTTGGACGTAAAAATGGGAAACCTTCCTCTTCCTCCCAGCTCATCCTCTTCCTCAGAGCCTCCCGTTTATGTGGCGGGAAGAATCCATCTGCTGCTAGCTGCCGCTGGACACCAGGGGGCGCCGCTGGACACCAGGGGGCGCCGCTGGACACCAGGGGGCGCCGCTGGACACCAGGGGGCGCTGCCCGCTCAGTCGGGTGTGAACAGAAAGACTGGAGATCCGGACGGAAAACTTGGCTGCTTATGAGACTGAAAAGGACAAAAGTTTCCATGAAGCCATATGAATAAGAACTACCTGAACCATTTAATATTTCCTTTGGCTTGTTATGAGGAAAAAAAATATGAAAACGAGGATAAAAGGAACAAAAAAATATATATATAAAGTGGCAAAAAATGTAAAATACTTGAATGAGAGCTTGTATTATAACATTTAATATTCCTAATATCTGCTTTGTAGGCTGATGTGATTCGCTATTAGTGTTATTTGTAATTTGTAGTAATTATGCTTTATCCTTTAATAAAGAAAAAAAAAACTGAAAACGCACAAAAAAAACCCTGAAAGCGGCGCAGGAGAGTGATTTCTGACGGAGCAGGAAGTCCCTCTGGCTTCCTCTTCCTTAGTGCTGCTAAATCCATATCTCTGCTTCACCTACCTTTAGATTTTTTTGGGGGAAAAAAAAGTTCACAGATAAAATCTCTGGATTTCCATGTTTCAGAGATGAACTTGGGTTTGAATTCTGGTCGACTAGCAGCAGCCAGGCTGAGATGATTCCTCTTCAGTTATGACAATAAAGTCGTACAGTATGCAAAATAACAAAAACTAAGTGTTAATATAACCAGAATACAGAAAACACAAAAAGTCGCAATGAAATTGAAATAAAGCGTTTATTACTTGCATTATTTTAAACAAAACTTATTTCAGTCGTTTACAGATTTAAATTCTCCACTTTTCTTCAGAATCAAAAGAATGAAAACGTCTGAAACATTTTAATGTTCCTATGAAAATATTCTGCATGTTTTACTGAAAACATCTGGATCTGAAATCAAAACGAGACGAAGTTCTGCTGGAACCGACTAACTGGATTCATGACCAGGTTGCAGCTGGAGATGGTCGACATTTCCTTTATCAAATAATTAACATGTTAACAAATCAAAGCGCTGCAGGAGCTGCCAACGCCGGGGTCAAGGGTTAAGGCTCCCACAATGACCGGGACCCGCTGAGAGGGGAGGTCGGAGGTCGTCACTGGCCCTTCTTGTGGTTTTCGGGGATGCTGTGGGTGAGCGGGGTCAGGCTGGTGAGCAAGGTGTGCCGCTCATACTGCTTCGTCTGCCGGAAACGGGAGTCGGTGCCGTGCAGCCGGTCCAGAACGCCGAACACGCCGAAGCACTGGTTGAACCTGGAACCAGGAGAGGCAGAGATCAACTTCCGGCCCGGGGGCCGAACACGGCCCGCTACAGACATTAATGTGGCCCTCCAGAACTCACCAATCTATCAACGTCAACAGGTCTCTGCATTTTTCACACTAACGCATTGAGTTTATTCCAGATTTTCTGTAGAAATGGTCAAGCAGCTGCCCCCTGCTGGTGGGAATTAACATTAAATGATGCTAATTCCCACCAGCAGGGGGCAACATTACTGCTGTCTGAGCCTGACCTCACTTATCCTCATAATTACTGTCATAAGCACAAATATTGCAAAATGTTGCAAATATTTCTAAAGTATCTTCATAAAAACAGACTTTGATTAAATTCTGGAGCGAAAAACATGAAACGATGTTTAGTATTTGAATTAGTTTGTTTTGAAACCTGAGAAAGATGCTGATGTTTCATCTCTGCGTTCTGCAATGACTGAATGTGACGGGACCATTGGGATGGGTTCCTAAGGTCGGGTTCGTGGGGTCGGGTTCCTAAGGTCGGGTTCCTAAGGTCGGGTTCCTAAGGTCGGGTTCCTAAGGTCGGGTTCC
>NW_015113959.1:13245-36299 GCF_001443285.1 Poecilia latipinna | reverse complement strand
CGGACTGAAGGAGGGAAACATCCTGAGTGAATCTACTAGCAGTAAACGAAGAAAAAATGGCGGCTGTACCACATGCTCCAGAGGATGAGCGTAGATGGAGACAATGCCGATGGGAGCAGTCCACTCATGGTGCTGCTTGTGGAAATGCTTGTAGAGGCTGGGATGGTGGAACAACCTGAGGATCGACAGACAGATCAGCAAACGTCCCAGGATGTCCCAGGATGTCCCACTATGTCCCATTATGTCCCACTATGTCCTGCCTGTGTGAGTAGTAGAACAGGATCTCCTCCAGCATGGAGAACAGGGCGAGCTCCATCAGGCCTCGGTGGAAGGTGGGCAGCTCGGGGCCGCAGGGCCGGCCGGTCCGGCTGGCCAGCAGGTAGACCAGAACCACCATGGGCCCAGAGACCAGCACCTGGTTGAACAGGACGGTCCGGACCGCCTGCCGCAGCTTGGCCGGGTCCACCTGCAGGAACAGACATTGTTCAGCGACCGGACGCCGGTACCTGAGGCTGCTACAGACTCGGTCACAAACTGATGCCTGGAACAGCGCCACCAGCTGGTCAAACATGTCAAAACTTTAATCTGAGCAGAAACTGAACTGAAGCAACGTTTAATTATTCATTTAAAATAAAAAGCAAAATAAATAAGAAAGACGTCACTCAGAGCACAGAACATAGAACTAGACTGAGTAGATAGGCCCTTATGGATCAGACACATTATCTGCACCAGTATAGATATTAGATCAGTGAACATTTTAAATGTTTGTCATGATTTGCTGCTTAATGCAGCTTTTTCTACTTTTATTCACATTCAAAATGATTTTCTATGTAATAAATGGATTTTATTAAAATAAATTGGTCTCGGCAACAAGAATAATCTGGATTATTTTCCTTTAAAACTATTTTACTGCATTGACTGATTGTGATGTAAAATCAGATCCATAATGTTGGTGAATTTCAGTCGGAGTTATTTTATTTCATTTAAAAACCTGAATTAAAGTAACAGTTAATTGGTGTTGAGGTTCTTAGTTCATCTGAGTTTCTCACTAATATGATCAAAACTTTGCCCATATTCTGATCATGTCACCATTAAATAAACTAAATTAAAATCACATAAATAAGTTTGTTCACATACGTCGTTACAGAAACGCACAGCATCATCATCACTTCCTGTCTTCCTCTTCTTCGTGGTCTCCAGCACAAGTAACTTCCTGTTGATGTGAAAATTGTTTCCGTTGCAGTTTAGGAAAATGGAGTCGAAAACCTTTTTATTGAAAAACTTGACTTTTTTAAATTTAACATTTTAATTCAGGAAATGTGAAACTGCAGAACCATCAGGTGACTGGAAATGCAGCAGCAGACATTTTGTTTTCTCCGTGGCTGTAAATATAAAAACTGCAGCTGGAATCAGCATGTTCTGGATCTGATCAATAATCATTAAAGTTTTTATATCTATGAGTCGGACTTTGCTCAGAGGCAGACCGACGAACCGACGTCACGCTCAGCCCCGATGTCCTTTCTGATAATCTGAGAACGTTCTAAGATTATCGTTTAATCCCGGCTGATCGGGTCGCTCCAATCTAGAATTTGAAATCTAGAATGGGGATTATTCAGCATGTTGGATTGTCTTGGATTATCACATCCTATGGTTTTTCCCCAGTAGGAGTGAGAGCGCCGCCTGCTGGATGTGACAGGCAGCCAATCAGGAAGCAGGAAGTGCAATAACATCAACATGAAGGGGAGCCCCAAACACAGAGCTGTTGCCATGGTAACCCAGAGTGCGGCAGAGATCGGAGACCAAATGTGGAAACAAGGTGAAAGTTATTCAAGGAACATCAGCAGAACGAGTCAATCCATCCAGTAGCTTCCCGGCTTCGTTAGCAGACGGTAACCATGAGCTGCTCCATTACAAAAATACACATTTTCTTCCACTAACTTTGCTGTTTTTAGATAAATGTCATGAATTTTATGCTCAAGTTCCTAAATGTTTTTATGAGAGAGAAAAATCTTTGTGTTTTATTTTGCATTTTCAGTTTAAGAAATAAACTTTAAACCGGTGGTGTCCAAAGTGGGTCCTGGAGGCGTCCGGCATGTTTTATTCTCTCCCTGGTGGTTCAGCAGGTCGATGTTCCTCTCAGGCCTCTAATGAGCTTCATCGGATCCAGGTGTGTTAAACCAGGGAGGGAATAAGACCTGCAGGATGCCGGCCCTCAGGGACCACTCTGGGGCCCCCTGGTTTAAACTATAAGAAAAATTACAGAAACTATTGGAAGGCCACGTTTGTGCAGTTGTTGAATTGCAGTCACAGGGCCGCACAAAGTTCATCCAAGGGCCACAGACGGCCCCAGGGCCGCACTTTGAGCCCCCCTGAGGTAGACTGTATCTGACTGGTAAAACATTTACTGCTGTTTGGGTCAAACGGTTTAAAATTAGTGGCTTTATCTGTCAATTTGTGCTCATTAATTTCAGTGGAATCAGAAAAACTGAAAAAATGTAATCATAATTAAATTTGAAACAAAAATGAAAATTTTAATTCAGCAGATCGACTCATCTCATTCCGTCACTCTTTAGTCCAAAACTTTCTCTGTTTGTTTCGTCTTTTCTAAATGAATCCAAACCGTCGGCCATGTTTGTTTACTCTCAAGTTTTACTGGATTTTCTGTCTGGAATCCAGACGCTGCTGAGTGAAACTGGTTGGTGCGGCTGGACGCCTCAAACAGACGGCTCTGGTTTTTTAATCGGATTCGTTGCGGTCTCTGGGGTTTAGAAAATCGGCCGACTAGTCCAGAATCTGAACCAGGCCTTAGAGAGGAACCTACCGGGTCATTCCTGCCCTCCTGGATCCGGTACCGAGTGATGAAGGACGGTTTCCCAGACGTGTCCACCAGCAGCAGCAGGCCGTTCAGCATCCAGAACACCGAGGTCGGGGCCAGCATGGTTCCTGTTCCGGATGAAACAGACCGGGTCCAAACGTCAGAACCGGGTCCAAACGTCAGAACCGGGTCCAAACGTCAGAAACAAACATGACTTAAACTTCATGCCTTGAAATCAGCCTCTGTTTGTAGAATTTGATTTAAATCAACCAAATATCCAGATTTCTGTTGGAAACAGGTCAGTGAATCTGAAGATATTATTATTATTATTATTATTATTATTATTATTATCCGACAGTTTCAAACTGATTCTTTTCTGATGTTGCCTGGAGATGATTGATGTTTGAGGTTCTGGTTTCTCTGCGACAGACTGGTGACCTGTGACCTGTCCTGTTTTGTTTCTGTCATAAATCTGATGGACGCAGATCGATGGAGATTCTCCAGCCTGAAGGTTTCACAAACTGATGGTAAAAATATTAATTTCTGCCTCATATCGGTGACCTTTGACCTGAAAGGGAACAAGACCTGGAGTACCGATTCTCTAGCATGAATTTTCTTACCTACGAAGAACAGCGCAGCATCATGACCTTCAAACAGCAGGTAAACCTGCGTCCACAACTTCTGCCAGAAATCTCCTGAAGCTCCCCAGAATCTCTGAAGATGCCTGGAGTCAGAGGTCAGAGGTCACTCTGCTTCTTTTTTTGTTTTTCTTGTTGAAAAGACGAGGAAAACCTGATTTATATCAGGTAACTAAACCATAAACAGTTAAAGCATCACAATATTAATAACAACAAAAAACACCTGCAGTAGAAAACATTCATCCATAAAATGCACAAAAATTATGTTTAATATTTAATTTCTGTTATATAAATATTGCTTCAATGTGGGTGTGAGAAAAACATTTTAACTGTAAAACCTGTTTATTAGTGATGCTGATTATAATATCAATGATTTTTGTTAATGTTAAATAAAAATGATCCACAGAACCAAAACTACCGAACAGATTCATGTAAAAATGATCAGCTTTTATAGTGAGAAATTCTTAGCCCAAACCAGAGGTGGCGCTAGACTCCTTTGTTCTGCCTCATTTTGACAGACAGCATAAAAAAATCAGTCATGTTCTGTTTTCACCCGTCAAATTAGAATCATATTAATGTCGGTTGTTGAGACGCATTTTTATGCGGTTTAGTTCAGATTCACCTGAACCTGAATCCAGATGCCGTCACACATCTAACATTTTCTCCGTAGTGACACAAACAAATCAACCCTCCAGCAGCAGCTGATCCAGAACGCTGCTGCTGGAGTTCTGACTAGAACCAGGAAGCGTTGTGGACCAGAACGCTGCTGCTGGAGTTCTGACTAGAACCAGGAAGCGTTGTGGACCAGAACGCTGCTAAAACCAGGAAGATGGAGCTCATCACACCAGATCTACAGATCTACACTGGCAGTGCAGCGCACTGCGCAGGTTAGGCTCTAATTAACTTCTGCACTTTTATTTATTTCCTCAGGATAAACTGCCGGCTCCTTTAGACTATAAATGGATTAACTCAACGTTGCATCTCTTTAGTTTTCTCTGGTCTGGAATTAAAGGCTCCATTTCTCCCAAAGGTTTTGAACGCTCTTCCTAACCAGACGCTCCAAATCCTCCGGTCCGTAACTCTTCAACAGGCCGTTGGCTCCGGTCAGAAAGACATTTAGTTCAGAGTCCAGGAGATGATGTTCAGAAAGGATTTTTTTATTGATTGACTTTAATTGCCTCTGCGGTGAAATCTTTGTGTAAAGTCTGTAATGTCTGCCTGTTTGCACCAGTCAGAGGTGTAAATTATAACCTGTCAAATGACCGACAAGCTTTAAATTTTCTCGTTATTAAAAAAGTAACCGGTCAAATACGGAAAATATTCCGTTAATGTAAACTCTGGTCCAAACAGGACCAGTAAATATTATTATGTTATAGTAGTAATAATAATATATGCATTAGAATATGCCTGTTCCAGGGTTGGGCAGTAAGTACTTACATTTACTCGAGAAACTTTAGAGTATTTTTACTACACTGTACTTGAGTCATTTTATTAGAAAGCATTTTTACTTTTACTTGAGTCAAATTTCTGGATTTTCTTCCCACTGAATGAAAATCAAACATGTTTTAACCAGAAACAGACTCAAACCTGCAGCTTCAGTTAAAGTTTCTGAAGATTTTTTATTGAAAGAAACTGATTTGGAAACGTCCTTGTTTTGTCTGATTTTATTATTTTTTGTTCCTTATATGATTTATTGTCATTTTGGTTCTTAAAATACAAAAATGTAACTTTTATATTTTGGTCCATCTGATGATGTAATTTTTAAACATTAAATGATTATTTGATCAGTTACTCAGTACTTGAGTCGACTTTTTACCAAATACTTTTTTACTTTTATTTGAGTAATTTTTGTATTCTCCATCCTCCTCTGGTCTAATCGAATATCTATATTTTTATTTATTGTAAAGATAAAATATTGATTATTTACATGAAAAGGTGACAGACTTTATAGCCTCTGGCTAATTTCCATCTCCTGTCCCTGATAATAATAATAATAATAACTATTATTATTATTATTATTATTATTATTATTATTATTATTATCTCAAAAGTGGAAGTAAAAGTAGAGATACTTCATAATAAAATCACTAAAGTAAAAGTACAGCACAGTAAAAATACTCCTAAAAGTAACTTGTTTTCAAAAAAGTTACTCAAAACTTTCTGAGTAACTGTAACTAGTTACTAGCCAGATTCCTACCATCAAACTCCACACCTTTGCTTGTAATGTTTATGTACTCATGCAGCAGGCTTGCTTTGACTAGACCAACCCAGTGTTTCCAGACTCGGGATTCTGGTCTTTCCTGCTCCGACCCGCCGAGCCGTTTTGTTTCTGTCATGATTCGTTCCCTGCCTTTGTCTCCTCTGTTGATTATTTTACCACTCAGTTAGCCTGGTTAGCCGTTAGCTCGGTGCTGTGATTGGCATTAGTTAGCCTGGTTAGCCGTTAGCTCGGTGCTGTGATTGGCATTAGTTAGCCTGGTTGGCCGTTAGCTCGGTGCTGTGATGGTCGTACCACGTCAGCGAGTTTCCAAAAGCAGCCAGGAACAGGATTCCAGATCCGATGACAAAAGCAGCTTTCTTCACAGAATCCCACAGTCCTCCTGCTGATTCCTGGAAAACAAACCAGCGCTGTGAACAACAGAGGAGCATCAGAGTTCACCAAGCAAACAAAACACAAAATATCCAACGAGGAATTCTGCTGCAGATTACAGAGCAAACACATCTTAGTTCACTGGAAATAAAACACAACTTACAAACAATAGCAGGAGCTTAACCTAAGTTAATAATTCCTTAACATTGATCAAAAAGTTTCAGTTCCACTGACAGATTATTTCATTCAGAGCAAGATATAATAATCTGCCAATGACACCAGAACGGTTTCATCAATATTAATGAATTATTAACTTTAAAAAGCTTCTGTATCTTACTGAATTGTAACAGTTTTGTTTCATTTCAAGTGAGGCAGACCAAACCTTCGTGGTCAGATTTTGTGTTTTTACAGTGCATAATTGAAATAAATAAACTGTAAAACAACAGCTGCCAACAGTTAGTCCAAAGGTGTGTTCAAAGACAGTACGACATTCTCCTTCTCCACAGTGGGAAACAGGAGACGTCCAGTCAGCAGGGATTAAATTCGAGTCGCATTCCTCAGGCCTTCACCTCGGCCACCTCTACCGTAACCATGGCAACCGCGGGAACAGCGCCGCCTCGGTTGTTTCTGTGTTTCTTCTTGGTTCGAACAGAAAGTTCTGCTTTCATTTTCACCAAATTAAACCATAAACTTGAACTTCATCATTACACTGTAAACAATCATTCAGTCTCTGCTTCACCAATGAAAACACTTTAAAATGTTACTCGTCAGGTTGAGCTTGTTGTTATGTAACAAACTCATTAAAATGCATATAAAGGCCTGTAATAATCAGAAGGTTTGAAAAGTTCAGGGTTTTTTTATTACAATTTAGTTTGATTTTGTTGTGACTTTTTGTTGTATAGAGTTTTAATTAGTTAAATATTATTTAGTTTTAGTTGTTCTTTTCATACTTTGGTTCAGTTTTAGGAGCAGAATTAAAAAAGCTCAAAGTATTGTGATTATGTAAACATTGATTGGGTTATGAATATTCAACAGAAGAAACTATTTGAATAAAAATAGATTTAATTATTGTTGAACTCTGGAGTTTTCTAACAACTTTTGTGACTGTAATTTACTGACAGTTGACAAACTGCTTGTTTGAGGGAATAAAAACTAATTTCACATCAGTTTGAAATGGTAACTAAAACTATTCATAAACACAAAAATGAAGGATAATATTTCTATAATTTCAGTATGTTTTATAAATGCATGATGATAGTTCCAGTTAGTTTGTTTTTCCCCACTAACAATCACATTTTTATTTATTTAGTCAATAAACATGTTTTTCTTTATTTCAGTTTTCCTTATTTCATTAGTTTTAATAATTATAATAACTTTGCTGAATAGTGATGACATAAATATTGTCATAAATATCATTGATAATTTACCTCCAATTTAGCTGAAAATGAAGTTTTTCAATGTAGTAATTTTTATAAAGATTAATAAATTATGACAAGGCAGAAATAAAGATGGTATATGTCACAAACTGAACTTTTACAGCTGCAGAAACAAAACAGACATAATTGATGCACCTTAAATATTTCAGCTGGTACTCATAGAAACTAAAGTTTTACTAAAACCAAAGGATTATAAAAACAACACAAACTCCACCCAAAGACAAAAGGCAAATAAATAAAAAGGTCAGGGTAATGACTCAGTCTTTTGTGAAACTGATCATCTGCTTCTTAACTTGTTACATAACTGAACATTGATTTCTGACTGACAGATTTATTTCACAAAATTCATCCAACAGTTAAAAATACTAAAATCAGATCTGAGCACAAAGCCGGAGCCGTCTTCATTCCTCACAAATCACACAGATTATACATAACACTAAAATAAATTACATTAAATAAATTATCACCACAGTTAGCAAACTGCTAAGCAGCAAACTGTTGCCTAGCAACGGGAGCAGTTAGCTGGAAAAATTTTCCAGCTAACCGAAAGCCACAGAGACAAAAGTAAAAAATGTAATATTCTGAGTATATGGGTAAAAACCTTTTTATCATTTCTACTAAATTTAACATTTTTATTCTCCACTGTAAAAACTCAAAATCTCACCAAGTAGTTTTGGTTTAGTTTAGTGTCAATATCTCAATACACTAGAAATAAAACTAAACTTTTCAGCTAATATTGATTAAAAATGACTAATATTGTTCTACCAGTAGAACAATATTACTTATATCGGAAAAATGTTTTGTTCCACTGGGAGATTATTTCACTTATGACTAAACCGTTTTCATCAATATTAAGGAAATATTGACTTGAAACAAGCTCATCTATCTGCCTAAACAGTTACTTAGAAGTGAGTTTCATTGTATTTCAACTGAACTAAGATGTTCACACTAGAAACTAAACCAAAAATACTTGGTTAGATTTTGTGTTTTTGCAGTGTACTTTCATCAAACTATATATTAATAGATTAAATTATTATACTGTAATAATGATGTAGCATTTTATCAGCAGCAGTAATAAGAATAGTTGTTTTTCTGTTTTAAATGAACTCTGTGTGTTAAACGTTAAACTTGTGGGTTTACTCAGGACTTTGCGGAGATGCGCTCTCACCTGTTGGCCGCTGCCTGCTGAGCTCTTCTCGGCTCTCCCCGTCTCTGCAGACAAACAGAGACAGTGTATCAAACTGGGTCAGTTTCACAACAGCATGAATGTAGGGGACAGGGTTACCGTGTCCACATGAAAACCAGAAGAAGGAGGTCTGCAGCCGCAACATGGCCGACAGCAGAAGACTGACGGAATATTCTTAAAGTTTGAACTTAAAATGACCAAAAACATGTTTTAGTTTATGATTTTAAAGCCATTCTCCTGGTGAAGTTTAGGGGAAGAAAATACATTTGCAGTATTGCTACACCCAAAGACTACCTGTTATTTTCACACAAACATGTGACTTGTTGCTGCGCTGTCATTTTATTATTTTAATGTCCTCAAATATCTTTTTTCATCTATTCATGGTACAATAATCATCTAAGTGCTGTCTGGAAAAAAATCAGAGCAGGATTACACATAATCCAGTTATAATCCATCTTTACAGTGAATGTACATTTTTCCATCACTACAGAGTAAAAATGAAACAAAAAGCAGCTAATGATTATTTTTAACAACAAATATATTAAATAATTATCTAAAACATCAACTACCACTGAAAATCAAACAATTGTCTTTCTCCACCACAACAGTTTTATTTCAACGCTACAAAATAATCAAGAATGAATGTTTATTTTCAACATAAGGAATACAAAAAAAACAAACAAAAAAAAACAGTCATAACTGTGACGCATTTCCAGGCTTCATTCCTGATGGAAAAATTAATCCAATGGGAAATTCAAATGTCAAGTAAATTAGATTAAGCCTATTAAACCAGATCAAATTTATCTTTGTCAGTGGAAGGTTATTAAATGTATTTTTTAATGTTACAGAAAACAGAAGCACAGGGCAAAAGGTATGATTCTGTTTCTATGAGAACAGAATCATAGAAATCCATAAAGAAGCCCATAAACGCCGCTGAGCTTTTATTAAATAACCTTCAGGCGGATATTATGGTGACAGGTTGGACAGAAACTCACCGCGGCTCTTCGTCTCCATGTTTCCCTGCGGGGTTTCCTCTCTGCTCCTCCTGCAGCCAGCTGACACATGAACTCACAGCCGCAGTTTATTTACTTCTGAAGGACGCTCCTGATTGGCTGCTCCCTGGTCAGCTGACACAGACCGAACCCGGAAGTAAGCTCCCGCCTCTCCCGCTGTGTTTTCCTGCAGGTCACAGGTAAAAGGTTGAGCTGCTCACTGTCTATAAATGATTAGAGAACATGTAGGGGTCAAAGGTAATGGAAAACAACGCTGTAATCATTTTAATAAATACCAATTTTCACACTTAAACTACAAGGACTTACAGTATGCAATGAAGGGAAATAATTATTCGGTCTTCTGCTGACTCAAACTAATTATTTTATGATTTTTATTCAATTTCATTTAATGAAGCAGATATTCTATCTCTAAAAGTGACATATTTTTATTATTAGAGAATAAATCATAACTTTACTGCTCCAACTTGCAGCATATTTCGACAAATGGCATGGAATAAAGATATGAGCTATCTCTCTGGGATTATTTTTGGGATTGCTTCATTTAAACAAAATTGTGGGGAAAAGAAAAATTATCATTTTGTTCTTTAGAAACTGAACTACTGAAATTTCTAACAAAAAGTTGTTTACAAATAAAAAGTTATAAATATAAAGTGATAACATCAGAAAAAGCTTAAATTTATGTTTATAGATTAGAAATATAAAAGTACCCAGCTAAAAAAAGAAATGCTACGTATACGTAAAAAATACTGTATGAGTTACTTTGCTGACGGTAAAACTGAATGTGTTTTACTAAAATTTAGAGAAATTTGAACAATGTTAGGGTTAAGAAAACTTTTTACCAACTGACATAAAAAACCGACTGCAGTGTTTTATTACTAAACTGAATCTGATTGAACTGAACTAGCTAGCTTCAAGGCTAGCTAGTTAACTAACTGTTTGTATCATTAAAGCAAGCATTTGTTTTGTAAAGTGCATTGTGGCAAAAATGTTGTTGCTGTATAAATAAAGATAACAAAATTAACATATTAAACCACTGAGTTAATAAAGTCTTTCAGAATCAT
This sequence comes from Poecilia latipinna, assembly GCF_001443285.1. NCBI lineage: Eukaryota > Metazoa > Chordata > Actinopteri > Cyprinodontiformes > Poeciliidae > Poecilia > Poecilia latipinna. The sequence goes on along the minus strand of NW_015113959.1, from coordinate 25,560 downwards.
TTTTATTTTCCCTCAACATTTTTGGATCTTTGTCTATAAAATGTTGTGTTTTTGTGAGGCCCCAGCTGCTGACATCAGCCAAAATATCAAAGTATTTATAGCATTTTTAGCAAGCAGCAACTCAGAGACTGAGGCGTTAAGGTTGGTGTTGTGCGTCTCAACTATCAGCTGCCGCTCCCTAAATGTGCTGAACTTCAAGCCCATCCGGTGCTGCAAACACACGTGACTCTATTATCAGTCATAATCAATGTTCTCTCTAATTGTTAACAAGTCTGGAAATTGTTTTTGAAAACAATTTCAAAAACATCTTTAAACACGCCTGCAGAGCAGAGCTTAACTTTTCACAACAGAATTCATTTTCACAGGTTAAATTTAAAATTCCTGCAGTCAGATCATTTATGAAAACTTTTATTACTCAGGTGCTGCACATGTGGCCATAAATGATGAAAGAACAACGTGTTACATCAAAAATCACTGACTGACACTTTAGCCGTTTACCTTCACTCCTCTGATCAGATAATAGAATATTTCCAATGACCTGAAACACAACACCAGCTCAACTCTGGATCTGCCCAAAACCAACAAAACAAAGGTTATTGCTTGGCCTAGTCAAAGTTCGGACTGAAATCCCTTTGAGAGGCTTTTTAATTACCTCAAGGAAACGTTGTGATGGAACTAGAAAATCTTCTGGTTTGACTGAAGAGTCGACCAAATTCCTCTGAAAAACATCGACTGTCATTTACTGCTCAACTCTGGTTTGGGGAAAACACTTTTTCACATCAGCAAGGTTTTATTATTATTATTATTATTATTATTATTATTATTATTATTAACATTATTATCATTATTATTATTATTATTATCATCATTATTATCATTATTATCATCATTATTATCATTATCATTTGGATTCGCTGATCGTTTAGTTAGATAACATGAAACATTCAAGCATGAAAATTTTCAGTCATCCCTAAATAGTTAAAACTTCAGCATTTTACTTCAAATTCTTCTGTCTGTAATATTTCTGTTTGCTATATTTTCATGTCTTCAGCTTCTCTTCCTCACACTAAAGGTCAAAATATCATCTGAGGTCATCAGTCAGCCTTTCATCACTGAAGCTTTGACTCCAGGTTAAAGTTGAATTCTGATTTAATCCCACTCGTCTCATTCCTACCGTACACCTCACCACTGTCTCACTGGCTGCATTTATCTGAACCTTAAAATTGTCCAAATTGAAATTACAAAAAAAAAAAAAAAAAAAAATTGCATAATGAAAATATGCCAATTTAAAAAAAAACTGAAGATTTTTTATAAAAAGTTTTTGTGTGGGGATTTTTCAGTTGTATGGAAATAGATTTATGAGACACATGATTGCTATCTGGATGTTACTACTGGCAGAAATGCAGAAGAAGATGACAGGAAGTGGAAACAGGATGATGTTTTTCTTTTATGTAGCTGGCTCCACCATAACTCTATAATCTATAATTGTTCTATAAAATGGCCGACTACACTTTCCTGAAAACGCTACTCCCAAGTAGGCGGGGCTTGTGGCCAACGTCTCCTCTGATTGGCTGATAAATAATGAGCGCTAGTTGCTGAATTATGAATACATTTCATGTAACCGTTTACATCCCTGATTTTTAATACCTTATTGCATGAGCAAGCTTATTCATGTATGAGTTTGATTTCTTAATTAAAGGAAACTGTTGGTTTTCGACATTAACTGAACGTAGACGAAGCCTAGAAATGATGTGTTGGTTCTGCACGTAATTCTGCAGAAATGTATGAACTTCTTGAATGTGTTCAAAACAAACACATCAGGCCTTTACCTGAAACCATCCTCTGCTCATCAGGTTCACAGTTGCACCTACAATTATTCAGCACGTTGGGTTTAACTACAAAATATATCAACAAAAATATATAAACTAGTTTGTGTGTTTCAGTAGCAAGCAGAACATCTTTTGGTTGCAATCAGGTCTGAACTTCTGACATTACAGAGGAACCTGAATACTGAAACTGTTTATTTCAAATCCCAGCAGATCTTTAGGACGGATGACTGTCAACACGCCGGTTTCTTCTGACCAGGGGAGATAAACATAGAATACATTCTGTTCAGGGGTTCAATATTTTGGTAAAAATAGTGTTCAGCTCATTTTATTTAACTGTATATGTTGTTTTTTTGTTTTGTTTTGTTTTTTTTGTTTTGTTTTTTTTTTGTAATTTTTTTAAGCTGGATGTTTAAACTTTTAGTTGGGGTGGAATCATTTTAGCTGCATGTGTATTTCCCAACAGTTGCTATAGCAACCATGTTGTGAACTGATAGACCGACCACGATAGTTTATAGTATTTTTATCTTTAAATTTGCATTTTGTGCGGTGTGTAGAAGATGCGCCAGCAGAAGTCTGGAGTCAAACATGCAGCTCAGGTGAGACCCCTGGTGGACATCTGGTATCACTACACCCGGAATGCTGAGTGCTTGTTATGCAAAGGGAGAGTTTTGCTATTTTTTCGTATTTTAAGGAGATTTAATTATGTCTTCTGAAATTACATCCTTTAGGATATATTTAGATAATTACAAATCTGATTAGAAATAAAATATGTATTTTGTAATTACTTTTAGAGCTAAGTGTAATATTTAAAATTAACTAAACCTTTTCCTGATTCTAATTAGTCAACAAATGAGCTGTGTGTTGCTTCTTTACTGTTATTATTATTTTAGAAATATGTTTGTTTTTGCTAGTGTTGGCTAATGGAACGTTCCCAAACTTGTTCAGATACTTTTTGGCAGACTGAGATGTGTTCTTTTTACATTTTAAATTTGACTTAAAGATTACATGTGGAGTTCCTCAAGGCTCTATTCTCGGGACACTCTTCCTGAACATCTGCATGCTCTCCTAATTCAGACAATGGAGTTTTACAACATCTCTGATACCAGCCGCTGTGACGAATAACTTTATCAAACTGTGTCACCACATGATCACTGTCCTGTAGGAATAACATTTTATCCCAATTTAATGCAGAAAATACAGAAATAATTGATTTTGGTAAAAGAAAACTGCAACATTAGAGATCAGTGCCCAGCTACAGGCTTGATGTGGCTAAAGATCAGATAGCATGCCAGAAAATTAGGGGCTGTTATGATCTCAATACCAATAAAATAACATCCAATTACAGTGAATGAGCCTGCTGCCATAGCATAGCTGCTAAAAAAAATGAACACAGGAAATATTTTTGTGTCTCTTTAAGACAATTTTTTTCAAATATTGATTCCAAAACAAGTCAGGCAAAATGAATCCTAAAAGCTCTAAAACACAAAAGTCATAATTATTTTATTAATTTTATTCAGTATAACAAACTGTCCACTAGCAGCTCCATTAAAGCATCTGAAGTTTTCTTTACGAACCACTTAGGGACAGAAAACGTTGCTCTGACTTTTGACTTCAAACAGGGAAAGTTGAATGAGATAGAAATCACCTGCCAGGGAAAATTCCTGCGGGAAAATGAAATCTATATTTCTATGGAGCTTAACAGCAGAGGGATGCGTTTTCTCCTGAGTTCAGGTTTCTCGTGTTCACATTGGTTCAAGAGCGACTTAACTATGACTGTTCCAGGCTCAGTCCACCCAGACCTTTGAATGGTCTTAGCTCCCTGTTGCTTCTTTCTTCCTTCCACTCAACTTTCCACTCTGTGGAGCCATTTACCTGAGCACCGACTCTTTGGCTTTGTGGATGGAGTCATGGCCGTCAGCTGGACAGCTGTCACTGACCCGGATCTGAACTTGGAAATTCCCCTTTGTACACCAGTGACTGTAGTGTGTTCAGATATCAGCTCTCCTAAAGGTCATCGGGTTGGGAGTTGTTTTTAACAGATGAATCGTTACTCTCATTTACTCATGATGATTACATTTCATTGCCCTGATAAGCAGCGGAGTGAAGGAGAAACTTTACCACACTTTGAGACCTTAAATGTAGAATTTGACCACATTATGGACACCGACTACATCGGCTGACTCCGTGTGTTTTGAGGACAAAGTGAAGGTATAAAGGGTTAAACGCTGAGCTCCGGTCGGGCTCCGCGGGCAGCGCTGGCTGCCTCCGATATTCCGGCTCGCTGTGGATTCTGGGAGTCGGTGGGGGACACTGCCCAGGCTGGTTACCGGGAGAACTGGGAGCGGATTTGTTTTTACCCCGCTACCTTGCTTTGTAAGTACCCCTCCGTGTCGCCTCGCTTCGTGTCTTTCATCGTCTCCTGTCGTCGGTCGAGCGGGAATCTGCGCAGCGAGCGGAGCCGTTGAGGCTGCCATGTTTTTTCCTCTTCCCCCTTCGCGCTGCCATGGAGGCCGAGAGCGGAGCCCGGGCTGCCGGGGCGGACAGGCAGGAAGGGGAGGGAAGGAGGAGCGGGGCAGCCGCTCTCCGCCGACCTGTAGCGGGGAAAATACCGCTTTAATCGGCTGACAGAGGCGGATCAGCTGCGGCGCTGACGCCGAGTCGGGGCTTTAAAATGCCTTTTGGAGCCGCCGGGCTGGATGTTGACATGCGGAAATGGATGTCAGCGGGGAGAGAAAAGCCCACCGTGGCGGAGAGAAACCCACCTACACCTGGCCGCAGGAAGAAATGCCGCAGATGTTCTCAACCAGCATATGCGGGGTTTTTATGTCTCCGCTGGAACTGACCACCGTTCCGCTAACCGTGTTTGATTCAGAGCAGAAATTAAAAAATAAAATAAGAAAGAAGCGTGGCCTATGGTGGCGGTAATTGATTCCCAGTGACAGACGAGATAATTGCAGTCTACATCTGGTGCAGAAACATTTAGTTATTACGCATTTCATGACATAATAAACGCGCTAAACTTTGATTAAGTTTGTTCCTAATTTAAAATGCATTAAATTATTCTTTAATGAACGAGCATTCCGGGGTCCATAATGCCATCTGTCATGAATAAAACATCTCTTTGCACAGGGGATCTTATGGTAATTGACATCTTCCTGCACAGTGAGGGTGACATTTAGGCTGCTTTTTAGCATGAGGGTAATATTAACAGAAAGCCTCTTGTGTATGTTGAGTAATCACCGCTGGGGTCAGCAGCAGATTGTTCTCCTGTCACCTTGGGTTTGCTAACAGATTTCATGATCCCATGTGAAACACATCATCTCTCTTTGCTCAGTTTCATGTTGTTTGTAATCAGAGGCTGGATTCAACCTCCACATGTTTATTTACTCATTTTACATTATTCAGCAAAATGTCTTAAAATATAGTTTATGTTTCTGTCAAAGGTTTAGCTCAATAATCCACAAATAAATCAGAACACATTAAACATCTGCTAAGGTTAGATAGATTTAGTTAACATGACAAGGTAAAAGTTGGTAGGAGAAAGCTCAGTAAGTTAAATGTTGTTAATATGAAATCTGCAACCGATACCAGGTTTTGTTACCAGTTTCCAGTTGTTGAGTTTACAGCCGTCTGAGCTGCTCACAGTGATTTTAGGTGATAATGTTAATAAGTAACACATTAATCAATAAATGATGGAGTATCTCCTTTTCTCATAGACAATAAGATTTACTTAGTATTTTCTCTCTTTCTACACACCTGAAAGAAGAATTGCAATGTATCTGAAGACAAAGAATAATGTTGAGAGGAAACGGCTCAGATTTACTGCAATGTGTTTATATTGGAACCAAATGCAGCGTCAAACGGAGCGGAGCCAAATACTTTTCTACTCTCAGTTGAGTATGATCCTCCTCTGTGTGTAACAAGTGGTTCGTTTTTCTCTGCAGAGCCCAACGCCGGTGGCACTTGGAGCGCCATGTCAAGCAGAGGAGGAAAGAAAAAGACGACCAAGACGTCCCGGTCCACCAAGGCCGGCGTCATCTTCCCTGTGGGGCGCATGCTGCGCTACATCAAGAGGGGGCTGCCGAAATATCGCATCGGTGTGGGAGCGCCGGTCTACCTGGCCGCCGTCCTTGAGTACCTGACCGGTGAGCTGCACTGCTGAAGAGAAAAGCATGGAAACTAGGGGTGCAGCGATTTATCGGCCAGACGATTTATGGATCAGACAGTTTATCGGCCAGACGACTGCCTTAATTTTCGATCGATACTTGTATGTGAAGCAGATCTTTTCTAAAATCAGCCACTGACATCAGCTCATGTCCAAACCTTTGCGGTCATCAATAGTCGTCCTGCTGTTACCAACTCAGCAACCTTCTTGCTATATTTAACAACATTTTAAAGAAAAAAAACCTGCTAACAGCCAAAATCAGAATCAGCAGATGAGGCTTTTTAGAGATCGATGATCGGCCAGAAAACTGCATTCACTGCATTGAGAGCAGTTTTAATTTCTGCTCTCAATGTGTTTTTTTTTAGTTTGTGCACTCCAGTTAACAATTAATCGATTACTAAATTAGTTGACGATTATTTTAACAATCAATTGATCACGGTTAATCATTTCAGTTTTACTGAAAATGATTCTTATGTTTCTGTGTTTAGCTGAGATCTTGGAGCTGGCTGGCAATGCAGCGAGAGACAACAAAAAGGGCAGAGTGACGCCGCGGCACATCCTGCTGGCCATCGCCAACGACGAGGAGCTCAACCAGGTGAGCTGCAGCTAAACCTGCGCTGGGCGGTTTGGGTTGCTCCTCTCAGCACCACCACGGCTGAAACCGTAGAGTTTGTCGTTCTGTGGCAGCTGCTGAAAGGCGTGACCATCGCAGCAGGTGGAGTTTTGCCCAACATCCACCCGGAGCTGCTGGCTAAGAAGCGAGGCGCCAAGGGGAAGCTGGAGACGCCGGTGTCGCCGGCGCCGGAGAAGAAACCCAAGACAGTGAAGAAGACTGCAGCGAAGAAACTGGGTGGGAAAAAGGCTGGAGGGAAAACCAAGGTGAGCCTGAAGCCGGCTGGGTTTTCACCCGCTGCGTTCCCATTGGCCGTAGGAGTGTGGAACAGAAACACTTTTATCGCATCATGAGTCACATGATCAACAGGAAGTTACTACTGGCAGAAACCACAAAGAAGAAGAAGACAGGAAGTGGTAGGAGGATGATGGTGCTGCTTGTTTTTTTTACTGATTTATTACATGAACAAACTTATTCACATGATTTTAATTTAGTTTCTTATTTAATGGAAAAACACAAATTAATAAATAGGATTTTTACATTAGAAGAATATTGACTAAAAGTTTTGAGCATATTTGTATTTGTGTATTTGTGTCTGTCAGATCTAGAGAAACTCATCCAGGCGTTTATCTTTAGTCTCATTGTTTCCTGCAGCAGCATCTTCACAGGTCTGTCCACCAAATCGATCCTCCAGCTGCAGCTGATCCAGAAGCTGCTGCTGCTGTTCTGACTAGAACCAGGAAGATGGAGACATAAGACCAGATCTACAGTCCTACAGCTGTAGCTCAGAGAACAGACTGTAAAATCCTGTTAGTTTATAAATCACTGGACGGTTTAGCACCACAACACATTAAAGATCTGCTGCTGTTGAATCAACCTGCCAGACCCTCAGGTTCTGGTTCTGGTTCTGCTCTGCATCCAGAACCAGAACCAAACGAGGAGAAGCAGCATTCAGCTTCTATGCACCACAGATCTGGAACAAACTTCCAAAAAACGGTAAAACAGCTGAAACACTGACTTCCTTTAAATCCAGACTCCTGGTTAGTTTTATTTGAATCGTGATCAATTTATCGACGGCATCGACTTAATGTCACGTTTTATTGTTGATTCTCTGCTGCATGACTTTGTTTCTGTGTTTATGATGTAAAGCTCTTTGAAAAGCCTGCTGCTGACATGCTGTACAGATAACATTTGATTGGTTGTTAACTAAAGCTGATAAATACTTTATTGACATCTTGCTGCTGGTCTGGTCTCTGCAGAGAGGCGAGGTGAGCAAGTCGGCGTCGGCAGACAGCACGACGGAGGGATCTCTGGCCGACAGCTTCACCGTGCTCTCCACCAAGAGTCTCTTCCTGGGTCAAAAGGTCAGAAATCTGCTCCACCTAAACACAAACACAGCATCAATAAATGACTTAGCTATGACGAGTTAATATTTTGCATTTTTCTTGATGTTTTTTACAAATATTGATATAAAGAGTTGTTAAAAACTCATTATTAATTCATATATTGTTTTGGTAAGTTCAGAGAATATTTCTGGCAGATCAGAATCACATTATTTATCCTCTTTGCTTCGGTTCCTGCAACAGTTTCACAAACTGAGTACAATTTGCTCTGACATAAATTATTACAATTTCATGAATTGGTCAAAGTTTTCTAAATGAAACCAGTTAATTTAGAAAACTTTGAGTCTTCCTCTGCCGTTCTGTCCTGATTTCTGTCTGTCTCTTGCAGGTGATTTTCCTTCCTGTAATCAGACTTTCCATTTCGATGTTTAGTTGGTGAAATAAAAAGCTTCATGTCTGCGTTAATCTGTGCTGATTTGGTGTTACGGTTGGAAATCTTTGAGGAATACCTTGAGATTTTGGTCCCATAAGAAAAACGATGAAAATGTTTTTTTTGGTGAAACATGTTTAAAACTGATCTGGTTTTGCTCCAGGTTTCTGTGTTGTTATCTCAGTAAAATGCTCTCCTGATCGATTACCAAATTAGTTGACGATTATTTGAATAATTGAATAATCTGATTAATGGTTTCCGTCCTAATCTCAGCTGGTTCATGCTTGGTATTATCAATGAAGGTTACTGATCGGTGATCGGTTTGGGCTCGGTCCAGAACTTCAAGGTATTCCTGTGATCTGCAGAGTGTGTCTGGCGCTAACGCTCTGCCTCTTCATCGTTCTGCTCCTCTTCCTCCTGTGCATGCGCCTCCACAGCTCAACCTCATCCACAGCGAGGTCAGTAACTTGGCTGGCTTTGACGTGGACGGGGTCATCAACCCCACCAACGCCGACCTTGAGCTGAAAGATGACCTAGGTGAGACCCGCCCCCCACCGGGGGATTTCAGACGGAGATCCTTGAACGTCCGGCAGCTCAGCAGATCGGCCTAGTCCAATCACGAGCAGCAGCTCAGCAGATCGGCCTAGTCCAGTCACGAGCAGCAGCTCAGCAGATCGGCCTAGTCCAATCACGAGCGTCCTCTGTTTAAAGATAATGCTCATCAGTTGATTTAATTGAAGCATCAAAGGAAAATCTGAGTTTATGACTGAGAAAGTTTAAATTTTGAATTAAAAACTTTATGATCATCCATCCATCATCCATCCATCCATCATCCATCCATCATCCATCCATCATCCATCCATCATCCATCCATCCATCCATCCATCATCCATCCATCATCCATCCATCCATCATCCATCCATCCATCCATCATCCATCCATCCATCATCCATCATCCATCCATCCATCATCCATTCATCCATCCATCATCCATCCATCCATCCATCATCCATCCATCCATCATCCATCCGTTTTTCTCTATAATTAGCTAATTTATGTTTTTTACTTGTATTCTTATACAATTATTTCTACTTTTATTCTTTTGCCTTTGATCAGAGTCAATCTGAATATAAAACATTTATTTTTGTTTCACATGAAATGTGTGAAAATAAATAGTTGTGAAACAGAAGCTGCCTGCAGCGCTGAGAGACGTTGATCAGATTATTAATCTGGTTTCATTGGAGGAAAATCTCCAGAAATATCAGAAGCTGCTTTTCCACCTTCAAGGAATTCCGTGCCGCCGTCGGTCTGCGTCCCGCTGAGCTCCGGTCCAGATGCTCGTCCTCTCAGTCTGCTGAGTAAAATCCAGTTAATCTTAATTGCAGCCTGATGGACAGAGCTCTCACCTGGAGTGTGATCGTTAAATGCAGGATTCACAGTTGGACAGAAAACTGTTTTTTTCTAATTAAAACTCAAACACAAAGATCTATTTGGTGTTTTGATTATCATCTTCCTGTTTTACTCTGGTCCAGCTGTGGCTCCTGCTTCCTGTTTCGTCTCTAACCTGTCTCTCCTCAGCCAATCAGGAGCGCTCACCTGTCCGACTGTCCTCCTCTCATCACTCTGCTCATCCTGTTGCCAGTTGCTCACTGTGTTTTACCTCCATGTTGTTGCCTGTTGTCTGTCACCGTTGTCGTTTGTAGTTGCAAGTTGTCCAAGCCGACATTTCCGCGGTGGAGAGCGACGCAGTCGTTCACCCGACCAACTCGACCCTGTATTCAGGTGGTGAAGTAGGTAAAGGAACCCGACTGTCTGCTGCTGCTGCTGCTCATCCGGACCCTCGCTGCTGCAGTCAGTGGACCAGCAGCTGCAGCACCAGCAGCTGCAGCACCAGCAGCTTTTAGCCAGGGTTCATGCTCACAGCTTCCAGTGTTCACTGGAGCCGGATTTTTACTGGATCTGGAAAAAAAACTTGTCATTTCTACAGTCAGTAACTTTTATGTTCTGAATCTCTACAGAGAATCTGAGTTTATTATTATTAGTGATTGTATTTTAGGGCTGTTAGCAGTTATTGTAGTAACCTATCAATTATTCTGACCATAAAGTTCACATTTTGTACATTTTCTGCTGCTTCTGAAAACAGGACAAGCACTTAAAAACATTCATGATCCTCCAGAATGTAATGTTACCAAGCACAGGAACTGCCTGTTACCTAGCAACCCCGGCAGAGCTCCGCCACCCGTTACCTAGCAACCCAGGTTGTTATTGTAAATAGGAATTTGTTCTTCATAGCTCACCTGGTTAAGACAAGGATTAAATAAAAATGGCGCCCCCTGCTGAGCTCCCATTTTTTTAGGATTATTGTTGCAGTGTTTACTTGTGTTTATTATTTATTCTGATCCAACTCTGGATGCTTCCTTAACCTGCCTCTGCTCTAATACAACCTCAACGTTTCCTGCAGGTTTTATCTATAAACGAGTCAAAACAATAAGTGACTCTGAGGTTCAGGTTTTATTTTATCCTCATCTTCATGCTGCTGCTGCTGCTGCTTGTCTTGTTCCACGACTGCAGCATCGACGTCCTGAGCTGTCTCACCTCATGTGACCTTTGACCTCTTTAACCAGGCTGCCAGCAGGCAGACCCACACAGCGTCTCAGGAACAGTTTTAGTTTCTCTGAAGACTCAGAGCGTCTCCATCACTTTGCTTCCAGTCGCTGAAGTTAAAGAGATTTTTTTCTAACTACATTTTATAACAAAAATAAAATCAAAGCGTTTTTAATATTTCAGCTGAATTGTTAAATGCCTTGCAAAACATATTCACATTCTTGGGTTTTATTCAGTTTGTGACGTTGAAACTGGATTTTACAGCAGCGCATCGCCGCAAACTGGGAGAAAAATAAAAGTTCATTTGTGAAGTATTTTCTAAAAGGTGTGGCAGGAATTAGTCTTCAGGTCACCACCTTTCTTCTGTGTCTCTAAGGCACAGAAATGCTCATCTCTTGTTCTGATTGGGTTAAGATCCGGGCTTTGACTGGACCGTTCTGATGGATAATGCGCTTTGAGCCTCTTGGGTGCTTCACTCATTCAGGATTGACTGGAAACAACATCAGGAAGGAAAAATTAAAATAATAATGAACACTTTGATTTCTACTCAAACAAATCGATTCTCTAACAAGCTGAAGCAGCTGGGTTTTATTTATAGGTATCAGAGTAATGGGGTCTAAAACTAAGCAGATCACACTGTGAGAATTGATTTTTTGCAAAAACAAAAATTAATACTTTACAATTTTGTGCTGATTTTTGTTGATCACATAAAATCCCCAAAGCTTTCCCTGGAGTTTGTGATGAAAGAGTTAAAACATTTTATCAAACTTTAAATCTGAATCAACTCATTTAAAAAATAAAACTGGGCTTTTATTCCCTAACTGAACCTTCTGGACTTTAACTTAAATCTTTGCTCTTTGTTAAAGTGACGCTGCTGAGTTTCTGCCTCCCTCATGTCGTCCTGCCTGCCGTCTGTCTGCATGACCTTTGACCCTCCGCCTCGCTTCCTGCCGTCCGTCTATTTATCCAGGATTTATTCTCTGCTTTCCACCTGCAGGATCCGCTCTGGAGAAGAAAGGAGGGAAGGAGTTCACCGAGGCGCTGCAGGAGCTGAAGAAGAAGAACGGCCCCCTGGAGGTGGCTGGAGGTCAGTGCAGTGCGCCAGAATCGGCTTTACAGTTTATCAAACTGCGTTGGCGTGCACGGTTCATTTTCACCAAAAGAATCAGAAATTTTGACATTAATCGCAGAAATATTCTGAAAAAAACAACAATGACATTTCTGTTCGAAAAGTCAAAAATTAGCTAGAAAAAAAAATCAGAGAAGACTAGAAGATTTCTGGAAGTCATTTCTAAATTTCTGAGTTTAAGAACTTGATCTCAAATTTTCTA
>NW_015113959.1:0-10176 GCF_001443285.1 Poecilia latipinna | reverse complement strand
GCGTTGGCGTGCACGGTTCATTTTCACCAAAAGAATCAGAAATTTTGACATTAATCGCAGAAATATTCTGAAAAAAACAACAATGACATTTCTGTTCGAAAAGTCAAAAATTAGCTAGAAAAAAAAATCAGAGAAGACTAGAAGATTTCTGGAAGTCATTTCTAAATTTCTGAGTTTAAGAACTTGATCTCAAATTTTCTAAAAAACAAAAAAAAAAACAGCTTGAAAAATTTGTGATTTTTTAAACATTTTTTATTTTTAGTGGAAATTTGGTCATTTTCTCTGTTTCCAACGACCCTAACTGACTGTAGGCTTTAGTTCAGCTTTGCTTTGTCCAGATAAAAATGAATGCATGAATTAAATTAAAATAAATTAATCGGCTGCTTGTTGTTTCACCTTTAAAAAATAACATCTGTAGTTTATTGGCTGTTTTTCTTTCTTAATATTAAAGGACAAATTAAAGCCATGAAGCTGAAACTGGTTTGGATTCATTTCTGAACTTGGGTTGAAAAATAAAATCTGATGTTTTTCAAATCAGATTTGATTTCTGATTTTAACTTTTTTTTCTCTCTGAAAAGGAATAACGAATAACAGAAAATATTTTCACAAGTGTTTTTTTGTTTTAATCACCCCTTCTGTGGATCATCAGGGCCAGGCTGGTCCAGTCCCAGTTCCACCAGTTCAGCCCAGAATCCCAGTCCAACCCCCAGTGTGACCTCTTGACCTCTACTCAGCCACCAGATGTGCTGAGAAACAATCAGAACTTCGCCTGGATGTTCAGAATAATTGATCAGCTCAGACATTTCCTGGGATTCTTAATTATGGAAACTGGATTATTTCAAGTTATTTTCAGCTTCCCTGTTGCGTATTTAGCCGCTCCGTTAAGTTCTGGAGAACCTTCGGTCTTTGTGAGGCTGATCCAGTGAATCCCTCTGGACTTTGTTGGAGGGAGGCCGTGTTTCTCTCCAGAGATGTCGGCTGTAGGTCCAAACTCTTTTTCAGTTCGTCTGATCCTGGCAGACGGTTTCACCTCGTTACCTCGCTGAAATCAGCCGCCGGAGACGCTAATGACGGGATTTCTGCTGCTACGCCACCTCGCCTCATGGCTCCAACAGTCCTGGCTCTCTGCTTCTCCCCATGCTGATGTACGGGAGGGAAAAGCTGCCAAAAAGTTTAAAGTCTTCCCTTTGATAGGAGGATTTGGCTCTTTTCTGGTTCCTTTTGGCAAGGCAGTAATGGACCTCTTAATGAGGACTGGCTTCTGTCCAACGTCTGCTTCAGAGACCAGAAGGATCCATTTTAGGGGGTCATGCATGCAGGATCCTGCCCCCAGCTTCCTGTTGGAGGGCAAAAAGCTGCTTGCCAACAATGGCTAGTTTTGGTTTTAGCTGTCAAGTTGTCAACATAAAGCACTAAATCTTAAACATATGCCTGATATTAAATATGGAGTGCTTTGCTACTAATTGTCAATATTACAACAACTAGGTGGGGTTAGGAAAAAGTTTTAATTAAAAAAATAGCGAGGGAGGGAAGTAGGTCAGCTATGCTAGTTTGACTATGAAAACTAACATGTAGATGTGCTGCAGAATTCTGTGCGTCTCAGTTCAGCTAAAAAATAAACACCAACTCTGACAGATCATCAGTAGAGCAGGTGTTTAAATGAACTAATTACCACCGCTGTGTTAGCTTAGCTAGTGTTAGCTCAGCTAATAGCAGCAGTAGCTAGTCTATCCCCGCTGTGTCGGTAGCTAGTCTACTGCTGCTATTAGCTGTGATAATAGCAGCTGTGATAGCTTAGCTAATAGCAATGGTAGCTAATCTACTGCAGCGATCATTATTAATAATCACAAAACAAACATCGAGCCTGAAAACATAAAACTGTAACCGACTGAATGTTCTGCTCTGTGTGGAAATGTTTCAGTGTTTTTTGGTGCTGAATCCTGAAACACAGTGATGTTGTTGTCAGTTGCTATGGCAACAAGTCCGTGTGTAGCATAGCTGACACAGAGTGTGAGAAAAAGTGGAATACTAGTGGTTTTTAGTTCTTTATGGTTTTTCTGCGTTATTTTCCCCAGTGTGGCTCACTGAGCTGATTTCATAACAGCTTCGTCTCCAGGCTCATTTAACGGTTCTACTGCGACAGAAATGTTGTGGATGGAGAGGAAAAGAATCGTCTTTTCACAGTCCAGCGTTGAGTGCATGCTGGAAATTTCTGGATATAAACAATAACATTCTGCGGGTCTTCAGGCTGTATGTGAGACATTTTAAAACCTAAAATGTTTGGATTTTACTGTGAGGAAAACGTGTGCAGGATTTTTTGTGTTTTCTCTTAGAAACAGTGAAATGACAGCAGCCTTTTACACTCTGACAGTTTTTGCAGGTTTTAGAGGAAACGTGTTTTCTTTGAGCAGAGCGAAGTGAAGCTGTTGAAGTGACAGAAGGAGAAACGCTGCGGCTCGGTTCCCCTCTGGACCACACACTCTCAGACCTGCTGCTGGCTGAAGCGTCTTCTCTGGGTTTTTACCATCTGGAAAAGAGCTGCGGCTCGGCGCTGCCTGCAGATCCTCACACACACACTGCTGCCTAATGAACTCCGACTGAAGCCTCTCACTTCAGAGTCTCCGGATCTGGCTGAGCTTCACGTTTTGCAGCTGCTGGACTGATGGAGGCCTTCACTCCTCCTTTATTCCTCCTCATCCTCAGATCCCTGGAGAGGAGACTGTAATGCTTTGGGCCAACCAGCTTAAGCTGCTGCAGATTTCCCACTTATTTTCATTCCAAAGAAAAGTTCTCATTTAGCGCCTAACGTCTCCAAACTGGATGAGATAATGAGGCTTTTAAAGCTGATGAACAAAACGGAGCTGAATCGTTACAGATGTGAGAAAGTTTCTGCAAACATTTTAAAAAGCTTTTAAGAAACATCAAAATATAATAATAATAATAATAATAGTGATATTCTATTTATCTGCTGTATGTAGGAGCAGATAAATAGGTCATCTACACTTAAAGTTACACTAAAATCCTTTGAGGTGATTTATCCTGCTTCCTTTAGCAGGTTAGCATCGGCCTGTGGCCTAAACAAAACCTGCTCATCACATGTTATGCACTAAATCGTTTGAGCTGTTTCAGGGTCTTTGTCACTTTAAATCCAAACTAGCTGCTGCTGGCCACGCCCACAACTCAACATTTACACTCACACAAGAAAATGGCTGCAAACAAATGCAAAATTATGCAGCTGTACACTTTTGAAGAGCATTAGTGGAGCCTCCTGCAAAACCAAGCAGAATGCAGCAGGTTAACAATAAAACTCTTATATTTTCCAGCAGCCATTGCAAAGTGAGAAAACCAGCTGACCAAATGGTGGAGATCAGTTGGGGTTGCTAGGCAACGGGCTGGCGTTGCTAGGTAACACCGTAGCGTCTGCCGATTGCGACTCGAACATTTGCAGGTTTCTGAATCGGCTCGTTTTCCAGACACAGCAAAACATGAACTTGAATTTTTATTATATTTTATTTATTTAGTCTGATTTTAGAAACAGTTCAAACCCAAACAGAAAAACAAAAACATGTAAAGTGTGAATTTAGCATATCAGTTCCCCTTAAATAATCTTTTACTTTGGTGTCTTGATCTCCACTTTGAACTGTGAACCAATTAATTCGAGTCAAACAGTGTCGGCGTTTTGCTGCAGTTCTAACTTCCTGTGTCTGGTTCTCCTCTCAGCCCTTCTGACCGGCGGATTCGGTCTGCCTGCCAAGTACGTGATCCACTGCAACAGTCCAGGCTGGGGCTCTGAGAAATGCGAGGAGATGCTGGAGAAGACGGTGAAGAACTGCCTGGCGCTGGCAGACGAGAAGAAACTCAAGTCTGTGGCCTTCCCCTCCATCGGCAGCGGACGGTAGGAACCCTGAGAGCCTGATGCTGCTGGGCAGACAGCAGCATCACTGCTGCAGCATCACTGCTGCATGATGCTTTACGAAGCCGCACGATGCTGCAGGAAGCTGCACGATGCTGCAGGAAGCTGCAGGAAGCCGCATGATGCTGCAGGAAGCTGCACGATGCTGCAGGAAGCTGCAGGAAGCCGCATGATGCTGCAGGAAGCCGTACGATGCAGCAGGAAGCCGCACGATGCTGCAGGAAGCTGCAGGAAGCTGCATGATGCTGCAGGAAGCCGTACGATGCAGCAGGAAGCCGCACGATGCTGCAGGAAGCTGCATGATGCTGCTGTCCGCCCGGCAGCATCAATGCTGCAGGATGCTGTAGAAAACCTGCAGAAATATTTTTAGATATTAAGTGATAATTTGATCAGTTACTTAGTTTTATTAATGCTCGTATTGTTTGTAATATTTCCTCTGCAGTTTTAATGTTGTGATGTTCCTGCAGGAACGGTTTCCCCAAGCAGACGGCGGCCCAGCTGATCCTCAAGGCCATCTCCAGCTACTTCGTGGCCACCATGTCTTCCACCATCAAGACGGTCTACTTCGTTCTGTTCGACAGCGAGAGCATCGGCATCTACGTCCAGGAAATGGCCAAACTGGAAACCAGTTAGAGGACTGGCCGCTCGCTCTGCTCGTCCCTCTGCTTTCTGTTTTCTGTTGGAGAGAGGAAGACGTGTGCTGGAGTTAGGAATGAAGAAAATCACAAGAAGAAGAAGAAGAAGTGTAAAGGCCGGGAACTTGGTTTTTGCATCATGTTTGTATGTTTACTCTATAGTTTTATTCCTTATTTACTCGTCACCTCTG
This sequence comes from Poecilia latipinna, assembly GCF_001443285.1. Classification (NCBI taxonomy): domain Eukaryota; kingdom Metazoa; phylum Chordata; class Actinopteri; order Cyprinodontiformes; family Poeciliidae; genus Poecilia; species Poecilia latipinna. The sequence continues at coordinate 5,437 of NW_015113959.1, read as the reverse complement.
GTGTTTAACTGTAGATGTGCGCTTTTTTTTTCTAAGATCTTTTTACTCAAACAGTGCAGCACAATACGAAACCAACAATTCCCATTTAGTTTTCAGAATATATATATATAAATCCAGTAAAATCTGAGCGGTGCTGCGCAGTGCGGGCGGTTTGGACGATACGGGTCGGTGCATGTGAGGCGGTAAAAACGGCTCTTCCTGTTGAGCTCGGTTCACTTTAACTGTGTCGTAGTTTTGGGTTTGGAGCGTCTGTCATACTGTAAAAAGAAAACGGTAAAGATTTGTTCCGTCTTTAGGAGACTCCAGTATCGTGATCTAGAACCAGTTCTTGTGTTGTGTGTTGCTAATTTCACTTTTCTTGCCTTTTGTTTAGACAGGCAAAGTATTTTCTCTGTGCACTGCAAAAACGTAGAAAAGTTGTTCCAAGCAGCGTAAATTCATCCGTTTCTGGCTGAAAACTGGAGGTTTTTGCAGAACGCCTTTTGTTTCTCTTCGTGGTCCTATAAGTGTTCATATAGATAGGAGTGTTTGTGAAGCATTATGGACAAATATTAAACTGTAACAGAATTTTATTTGTTTTAATTTCCCGTGATTATAAAATGGCACAAAGAGTTGGAAGAAAAAAAGTCGTGTAAGATTGTTTTGTGTGTGTGTTCCTCTTTTTGTTTGTTTTTGTTAAGCCACAAAAGATATTACTGCTGGAACCGGAGGCTGCTGCTGTTGGCGCGGCCGCCGCCAGGGGGCGCTCTGTCACCAGACATGGGCCGGTCCGGTCAGCCATGTTTGTTTGCCTCAGCAGCGCAGATGGATCAGATTTGAGCGGATTGGGGAGCGAAGGACATCAGACATGCAGGTCTGCATTTGGACTTTTCAGCAGCTCGACTTTCTTATGAGAAAATAAAATTGTTAAACGCTTTCTAAAGAATTGCTACAGTCTGATTATACAAAAAGATTTAAAAAGGTCTGTATTCACTCCAGTAATAAAAATCCTTTAAAAACGTCAGAGAATTCGTCAAATTATTTTGTGAATTATTCATGGAAGAACGAGAAATCATGAACTTAAACGTGTTTGATAATTAAAATGAATCTGATCAAAGATCCAACAGGTTTTTATTTCCAGACCAGAGGAGAGTCAACAAATCAACTTAGACTGATTATTGACTTTAGGTTAATATTTTTCACCATAAAGATTAAAATAATTTGTTCAGATTCTGACAAACATTCACCCTGAATTCTGTTTTTTCACCTTTACACTTTGAAATGCGGCGTAAATAGATTATAAAATCTATTCATTTTGATTTTGTTTTCAAATGTTTCTGTTAGTTTTATTTATTACACTGTGATTTAAATGAACTGTTTCTTTATTCACAGGTTTCCTTTATTTGATCAGACAGGAAACAGGGTGATGAGACAGAGGAAGACCTGGGTCAAAGGTCATCAGGCAGGGAACCTGTGACCTGTTTGGACTCCACAGCGCCCCCTTCCAGCTGTTTCTCAGTTCCCTGGAAGTTTGTTCCAGATCTGTGGTGCACAGAAGCTGAATGCTGCTTCTCCTCGTTTGGTTCTGGTTCTGCATCAGAACCAGAACCTGAGGGGCCTGAAGGTTGATCCAGCAGCAGATCTATAATGTATTTATCTGCAGAGAAACGCCTGGATGAGTTTCTGGAACAACTAGAGCTATGTGTTGACTCTAGATCTATAACTGTAGATCTATAACTGTAGATCTATAACTCTAGATCTTTAACTCTAGATCTATAACTCTAGATCTATAACTAGATCTTTAACTCTAGATCATTCCTCAGGTTTTGTCTCATCTGTTCTCAGCTTCTGTTCAGCATCTGGAAGGGGTCAAAGGTCACCTGGTGACGTCATAAGGTGGAGCTCTGTATCATCTGTGTCGTCATAGTAACTTAGATATTAAACAGAAGAGGAACGAATATCCAAAAATTATAGCTAAGAGTAGCAACTTCAACATAGTTTTACTAAAGTAAAAGTAAAAAGTATCCGTCCAAGAAATGACTCAACTAAAAGTACTTGGTGAAAAAGTTGCTCAAGTACTGACTGATCAAATTACCATTTAATATTTAAAATTACATCATCAGATGGAACAAAATCTAAATTTAAGTGGAAATTTTGGTATTTAAACTTTAACTGAAGCTGCAGGTTTGAGTTTCTGGTTAAAACGTTTGATTTTCATTCAGTGGGAAGAAAATCCAGAAATTTGACTCGAATAAAAAGTAAAAATTACAGCGTAGTAAAAATACTATTTTCAAAGAAAGTTACTCAGGTAAATGTAACGAGTTACTACCGAACACTGATATTTAATGAAAGCGGGAAAGTTACGTCTTCTCACCAAAACGTCTCTGCTCCAGTTCAGACTGGAACCAGTTCGGTTCTGGACCAGCAGGCGGAACCAAAGACTGAACAGAAGGTAAACCGCTCAGTGTCTTCTTCAGAGGTTTTTGTGGTTGTTGGCGCAGCGCCCCCACAGGCGAGGAGGGGAACAGGTTTGGATCGGTTGTCCCGAATCGAAGCGAGTCTACCGGAACCGGACACCGACTGTCCAGGGCTGGGGAGGCGAGCACTGCGGCCAGCAGGCCACCTTATGGATGAAACGCGCGGACATCGGATCAGTTATTAATTTGAACATAATTATGATTTAAATTAAGAATCAGCAAGAAAAGTTAATAATTATTTTAAGTCAATAATTCCTTAATATTGATGAAAAAGTGCTAGTTTCACTGGCAGACTATTTCACCTTTATAACAAAACATTTTTGACGTTAGGGTTAAATAATCTGCGAACTAGAACTGGGTTGCTAGGTAACGGGCTGGGGTTGCTAGGCAACAGCGCAGTTCTCTGTGAAATAATCTGCAGTGGAACAAGAACTTTTTCATTAATATTTAGAAATTAACTTAAAACAAACTCAGACCTTGCTGAAAAGTTTTCTGAGTTATCTGTAAGTTTCGTCTTATTTCAAAGTGTAATATGTAGAAACTAAACCAAAATGACTTGGTAAGATTTGGTGGGTTTGCTGAGAACTTTAAAACTGCATGATAAAGATGAAGTTTATGTTTCGTCGTCCTGATGTGGTCAGGCGCTGCAGGAACAGGGAGGACCACAGAGTCAGATGGGGGTCAGTTTCCCAGCCGTGCAGGGAGGCCGGGACCCCAGACCTCCTCTGAGGGCCCATCTGACGCCTAATCCCAGGAAATACAGGCAGGTTTCACGGCCCTACCCACCGGCCCGCGAGCAGGCAGAAAAGCCCAGCAAATTCAAAGCATCTGTACGGGCAGGGGCCAATCCGAGGGCCGCCTTTCCCAGAGTCCGCGCAGATGAAATTTTATTCTTTGCACGAAAAACTGAGAGGGGGAGGCGGGTGGAAAAACAGAAATTAAAGCAAAGCAAACAAAGTGGAGAGATGAAGGAGGAGAGGAGCCGGTCGGCAGAGATCAGCGCTGCTTCTCATAAGGACGGGATTTTCTGTTGGTTATGGATCTGATTCTGACTGGAGCCTGACAGCAACAACAGTCTGCTGCCGGCCGGGAAAGAAGCAGAGCTTTGTGCTGAAAACATGGCAGCTTCTCACAGCAAAAACATCAAGTCAGGAGGAAAGTTTTCACGCAAAGGGTTAAATCTTTAACAGTTTCACAAATCTTCACTTGACTTACAGTGAATAGGTTAGCATCAGTCTATATGGCCTATACAAAACCTGCTCGTCACATGTTTTACTCTAAATCATTCTGTTTTAGGGTCTCTGTCGTTTTAAATGCAAACAGCTGCTGCTGGCCACGCCCCCAACTCAACAATTACACCCGAAACAAAATGCCTGCAAACAGATGCGCAATTATACAACAGTGCGTCTTTGAAAAGCATTAGTGGAGCCTCCTGCTCAATCAACCAGACTGCAGCCAGTCAACAACTAAACTCTTGTCTTTTCCAGCACCCATTGTACAGTGCATAAAAACCAGCTGACCAAATGTGCTGGGACTCATTTTGTGTCGCCAGCTAACAGGGGGAACTCTGCTGGGGTTGCTAGGCAACAGTTCAGTATGACTCAATTGTGAGGTTTTTAAATGGCTCTTTTTCCAGACACAAAGAAATGTGAACTTATTGTGAAAAAACAGCTGAGTGTCTTTTAAACTATTTTTATAAGCAGTTCAGACCCAAATGTGCAAAAAATGAATGTTATGTAATAAATCCCCTAAACTCTCAAATGTTACTGAATTAAAGTAAATCTGTAAAGAAGTGGGTCATGTGACCAGAAGACAGACGTTTTTAAACTTGTTTTATTTGATTTAATTGGATTTCTTCCCTCCATGAATGAAAAATAATTCATTGTGTTCAGAATAAGTTTGAGAATATTCGTCACAGTAACAGGCGGATCGATTAAAAACACGAAGCTGCTGGTGAACGAAGAGCAGCAGAGAACTGAAGACAATTTAACTTAAACTACCAAATAACAGAACAAAGAGTAAAACTTTAACAAACATGAAAATGTTTATTGAAGCTGGAGCTGCTAATTAAAGTTTCCACCAAAAACATTCATTTGTAATAAAACATTTTCATGTTTTAATCTCCGTTCAACAGAATAAGAAACAGTTTCATGTCTGTTCAGTAGATTTCCTCCAACAGTTCACATTTTTCACCTTCAACCAAATGAATAATTAGATTATCATGAAACTCAATAAAACATGAACTTTATTCCTGTTGTCAAAATTCAACAACAAGCAGAGAAATTGTTTGTGAATCAATTTAAACAGTTTGCTGTAAAAAATGATGTTTTATTTGAACAGTTTCATATTTTAGGAGAAACGTTTCATTCTGTTTGTCACAAACGTTTTTCTGACAACTGAAACCAAAAGTCTGAAGATTCACAAACTGCAGGATGAATCTGCAGCAAAAACAAACTCCAATCTGACTGATGGTTCATTTTGGGTTGAAATATGAAAAACTAAATCCAAATATTTTATTTCAACTGAAATATTTTATTGAAATGTTACTTGTAAATTAGTTTTATCTTATTTCAAGTGAACTAAGATATTTGCACAAGAAACTAGACCAAAATTATTTGGTAAGATTTTGATTTTGTTTTTTGCAGTGAAGGAGCACAGATGAGGATTTGAAACAGTATTTTTGTAAGCGTCCCTTCGTGGCCGCCACCAAACCCAACGGGCCGGAAATCAAACCCATCAGGAGAATCTGAACTTTATGGATAAAAACCATTCAAAGGAAATCAGCAGAAACACGGGAAGATGAAAAATGACTTCTGGTTGGCTTTCATGCAAATAACAGAAAATGAATCTGAACAGTTGAAACATGGTGGTGACAGCATCATGCTGTGGGGAGGAAAAAGGAAACTGATCAAAGAATCCGAAAAACGTCAGATTGGGAAGAAGGAAGGAGAAAACAATCAGCCTCTGGAAGAATGAATAAT
>NW_015113958.1:151464-180559 GCF_001443285.1 Poecilia latipinna | reverse complement strand
ATGTCCGCCAGCGCCCCCTGCCGTCCTCTGAACGCCCCCTGGGGGGCGGTACCGCCCACGTTGAGAACCGCTACTCTGGATACAGGCTTACCAAGGGTTAAAATGTGGCCCAATAACATCTGGCTTTGCACAAGAAGAAACTACAACCTTAAGACTTTTTCTTGGTTCTAGAGCTGTACTGGTGCAAATTATAGACTAGGCATTGAGCAACTTGCTGCCTCTCATAATAAAGGTTAAATGGTACCTAAAGACCAAATACAGCTTTGTATTATCACTACATATGGTTCAGATGTTTAGGCCCTGAATGCAGCAGAGCCAGAATGAAGACTGGCAGGTGGTACGACCACTAATCTTTGATAAGCACAAAACTAAACAAACTGACTGCCAAGGAAAAATGTGCAGAAGCTGACTTGGCATGGTGGGTAAAAAACCACCAGACAGAAAGGAGGAACAAAGAGAATCTGGCACTGAACAAAGAAAAACAAAAAACTTGCATCATGAGGGAGCACATGAGCCATGAAGATCAAGTTGTTGATCAGAGACTGAGAGCAGGAGAGACAGTTATGCAGAACACTGACTGGACAAAGAGCAGAAACATTCAACAGGAGCTTAAAAAACCCAGATTAACTCAACAAAGACAAGAATTCAACAAAGCAGAGAGAAAAATTGATCTGAAATCAAAACCTAGCCAAGCTGTTGCCTTTCCTCTTTGTGTGTTACCATCCTGTTGTCTGAGCAAACAGTAAAAGAAGTCACAACCTCTAAATTTATTTATTATTCTTCCTTTGCTCTTGTTCTTTCATCTTAATCTCTTATCTAAACCCGCCCATCCGACAGTTTAAACACCATCCCTCCATCTTCTTCTCTGATCTGGATTCCAGGGGAACCACTTTTACGTCTCATTCCTTCACTCTGCAAATATTACACTCCTTTCTTTAACATTTCTGTCCTTAACTCTGATACACACCAGTGTATCAAGGACAGATAACCTTGTATCTGAAGTGCTAAGAGTGAGAGCTGGAGGACGGACAAAGAAATCATACTGAAACCATTAAGGGATTTTCAGATTTCCCTCAAACCCAATTCTTTTTCTCATGTCTCTAAGACACTTGAAGGCACAGCAGCATTAACCCTTCTTTAGCGGACTTGATGGGGACATTTATTTTACGCTTTTGTTTAAGTGTGGGTTTGAGTCCCACTTTGCCTTTCCCCAGGCAGGCATGTTGTATTTGTTCCCTGTGTGTTTGTGCTTGTTTCTCTGAGTCACCTTGTAGCCTTGGATGAGTCCATTCTGGGTCTCCAGGGGCGGCATGTCCCAGGTCACTTCCAGGGTGGAGGGAGACACGGCTGACACCTTGATCGACTGAGGCGCCACCGAAGGAGCTGCAGCCGGAGAGACGAGAGGTGCTGGTTACCGTGTGTGAGCAGCTGCATGTTAAAAGAGCGGGAAGTGAGGAAAATATGCTCTACCCTTCTAATTAGAATGAGCCTCAGGCAGGACCTTGTTACACCACTGTACTGCACATAAGAATGAACACTGAGCTGTGTGCACCTGAGGCTGGAAGACAAGTCCATATCACCTGATTTCATCATTCCCCTCCAGGCTTTTCTGGCTCCCCCTCCTGATACGCTCCCCTATCCTCACCTTTTACTCCTCACTATGTGGTACGTATGGCCTACTAAACTCTGCAAACACACTCACACAGCACACTAACAAACACACACATACACATGCACGGGTGATATAAATGCAGTGCTGCACTGCAAGTGGAAGTTTTTCTAAAACAATGTGGAATTCTATTTACCTCTATTCTTGTTTGTAGTTTACAAATGTCTTGCTGTATCAGGTGTGTGTTTGTTTGTGTGTCTTTGTAATTGTGGGTTGAATGACAAAGTAAGCTGGCTGTATTAGGACTCCTGCTTTGACTTTTCAGTGCAAGTAAAAGAGGTACAACCTTCACTATAAAATAGTTGGCCTTGTGTATTTCATGATGGATACACATGGATGCTCCCTATTAGAGAACCCAACAGAGACTTTAAAATATATTTTTACTGAAGCAAGGTGGGGGGACAGGACAAAGCCCACTAGAAAGAAAACAAAAATGTCTAAAACTCCAATAAAATTAAAAATCTTTTTAACTCAAAGTGCATTTGGTTCCTCAGTATCTTTGAACAACTTCACACAGTTACATAAAAGGTTGTTGATGAAATCTTAAAAGCTATCAAAGCTCAGAACTGAGCATTTGCACTGGCTGAAAACAATTTTTTTCCCTTTTTCGTCTATTATTTCAACGTTTTAGCTTTGTCACTGCAACTTTAAGCAAAAGATGACTTTCTGTTATTCCTTCAGTCAAACAGACTTGTGCTAACATCATGCTGTTGAAATGCTGTCATTTTACCCAAATGCTCTGACTTTACAGCAGAGGTAAACATTTACTTTTCAAGGAGATAATACTCTAAAGCATACTAGCAATTAGTTCAGAATACCTTAAGTAGCCTTCATAATGAATTACAGTAATAAAAAATAAAAGGCAACAGGTTTTTAATTTGACCTGAGCTGGTGTCTGTAACTAAACCTAGCAGAAAAACTCTTCAGAATGCTAATACAGACTATGCCTGATGCTCCATTCAACCTTCAGGAGTCTGATTGTTTCTACTCTGCAAACAGTTGGAGGTAATTTAGAGCAATGCTTGTAGAATAATTTCTAAGAAAACTCAAGGTTACCTGGAAATGAAATATCCTTGTCCTAAAGAAAGAAATGGTGTACATAGCTTGTTATAGAATATGATAAAAACATAAATGTGTAAAAATTCAAAAGTCTGAAATTCCTTTTTAGCACTGAAGGCATTCACATATCTCTACTGAGAAACGGAAATATAGAAGTTGACCTGGAAAAATCACTTTCTTCTGTCATATCTTACAATTATAAATATGTTTCATGGTTGTTTCTTTTCACCTACCGGCCTCTCCAACAGACACCTCAACCGGAGCGGATGGACGGCTCTCACCAATGATGTTGTAGCTCGTCATCACAATATGATAATGTTTGAACTTCTTTAGTTCTGTAAGCAAATATCAAATCTTTTCAAAACATTTCTATTATACTAAACATGAAAACATACATCTTCAGTCAGAAGTTTACATCTGACATAAATGTCAAAATAATGTCATAATAATTGTACAGTACATAACTGATGATTTATGTATAATTTTTTTCACCCTGTGTAGACTAGAGAACATCCCCAATGAAGTCACACTTTTGGACACAGTTCTAGTTATCTCGTTAAAAGAGAATATGACATTTATAACCATAATTTGTGTAACAGTGTAAAGACTTTGGCTTTATGTTGGTCGACTTTGTAACTTACGTGTCAGCTCAAACTCTGTGAGTGAGGCACTGCTGACTGTCTTGAAGGTGCTCTTGGCTTTGGAAGAGTGAAAGAAAAACAAATGGAGAGGAAATCAATTGTGCTTCGAGTCCAACAACAAACCACTCAATTATAATAGGATTTAATAGAATCACTGTGTTGAAGAGCAAAACATTCAAAGACATTTTTGCTTCAGTATTGTTGCAGGACTCTACACTTTGGAGTGGGTAGAAATTTTTCTACCACTCTACCTACAGACACAGATGCTGTTGAGTTTGAGGAGTAGAGAGGAGAAAAAAATCGTTACCCAAAAATAGATGAAAAATAGATGAACATATGTTTACAATGCAAATAAAAACATTTATCAAAGTTGAAAATTATCATTTGAACAAGGCTCTCTGAATTAGTGGCAGTTCATTCAAAGTTTGTCAACACCAGGGAATCCTGACATCATGAGGGTCCAAACCAACCAATGAGAACACAACTGATGGCAACACAGGAGCTAGAAGATCATGCACATCACATTTAATATCACAGTTTGCAGGTTCACTTTTCCTTCTAAATTAAATAAAGGCAATATTGAATTACAAATGATTAAGAACTTTTGTAAAACTTTAATCTCTTCATTTGAAGCAGAATTGCACAAGACAGTTAACTTACACAAGTAAAATGCTTCGGTGAAAAGAACATTAAGTTAAAAACGCCAGTGCAGTGCATCAGGACTTTTAAAAATGTGGTTGACAGACAGTCTGACAATACTGCTGGAGCATGCATAACTTGTAAATGGTTTCGCTTCATGTAACTCAAATTGGTTGCAGCTTAAAATTCAGTCAATCAAACAGTAATATGACTAAATAACACAAATGTATCTGTCAAGGTTTAACTGTTACAATTGTTTCCAGTGAGTCATCCTGCTTTTTTCTGTTTGAGACTTTGAAGTGTTCAGAGTTTAACAAAAACTACATTAAGTTTTGTGACCATATTAGCAACAACAAAAATAATTCTGAGCTGTGGAGCTACACAGCTCACAAGCTAAAAATAGTAGACAATAACTTGTTGACATAACTTGCCCTTCACTGTTTCTAATTGGTTTATAGTATGATATGGGCCTAATATATGTCTGTCGCTGAACCAGGGGGAGACTTTCTGTGTTGCAGAGACTTTATTTTCCTAGAATGACAAGCTACTCAGAGTTTTTTTTAAAGGCACTGTTAAAAAATGAAGTTACACGTGGAATTGGTCACACTCTAAAGCCCTGAGATTCTCAGATTTGGTTGACCCTTTCTCAATTAGGCAAGAGGCCAACATGCAAAAAATAAAACATACAGATTGTTGAAAAGTTAAGTTAGAGGTGTTTGTGTACACCATGGAGTCATTTCTTCTCAAGTAGAGTTGATGCAACAGCTGGCTGACTCTATAAAAAGCAGATCTACTTACCTGTAATGAGGGCACTTGTGCTATGGTTTTTAGCTGTCTGGACTCGGGCATCACTGACAGTGGATCCATTTGCAGGGAGCTCCCTGTAATACAGCCTGTATCCAGTCAGGACTCCATTAATACTGTCTTCACTGGGGCGCTAGAAAACATGCAAACCGACATATACATTTCCATAGACATTAGTAATACAATGCTTCAAAGACAACTTGTGAGCCTATTATAATTTTTTCAACTGAGCTAGTTTTTTTGTCACAGACAGGAGAAAGGAAGGCCAGCAGAACTGCATTTGAGCTGTATTTTATTCATCATCCAATTTAAAAGGTTAGAGTATTGGTCTTGCAGTAACTTGCAAATGGGAAAGTGATGCTTCAATAAGTTTGGCACTCTCATAAAGGGTGATGAAATTGCTGGTGACTTTGTGTTTTCATTGCCTATTTCTGCTTTGACATAAGGCTACAAAGATGAGAAAAGACATTTACAGACAGAAGAGAAAGAGAGGCAAGCTGTAAAGTACTCAGAAGGGATCTACTGTCTTTTCCTCTTTCTCTATTTCCTCTGATGCTGGATTGACTGCCGAGGGCACCTTTCAACCTGTACCATATCGTCTGCTGGTATATAATCATTAAGAGCTGGACATTTCTCTCCTGGCTAAGACAGTCCATCCCTCTGTTCTTTTCTCCTTCCCTCTGTACTTAAAATTTATCCTCACTGCTCTTTGACATTTTCTGCTTTAATAAATAATGATAACCAAATTCACAGACACCAAACACGAAGCAAATTTATATACAATTAAAATATGACAAGCCTCATCTCTTAAAGTAAATGATTAACCTGATCTTTTAAGATATAGTATGTCGTGTTGAGATCTATGTTTAAAAAGGACATTTGTTATGTTCAAAGAAGATAAATACCTTCCACTGCACCATCACTGAGGTAGTAGTTGTTGGTTTCACTGAGAGGATCACTGGAGGCTCATTAGGAACTGGAAAGAAGACAGACAAAAAATGAACAGTTAATTGCTTCATACAGGCATCAGCTCCAACGCATCCAGATTTCTCTTCATTCTTTAAGCATTCCAACCCTGGTCCTTACCATCCTGTAGAGTAGTAACAGCATCTGTCTCCTTGCTGAGGACACTGTCTCCTACGTCATTAGTGGCCAGCATTCGAATCTTGTATGATGTGAAGGGCTTCAGCCTAAACAACCACAATCAGAATAAGCTTTATAAGCCAAAATGTGTGCACAAACAATACATTTCACTTTGGTTTCAAGCACTCATAGCGAGTGTAAGATGCAAACAGACACATCATTGTCAAATTCCAGTGGAAAAATATTAAGATTTCAAAGGGGCTGTTTAGAAGGCAGTCACCATTGCTTACAAGTGTCTTCAGTTCACACTTTGCATGTCACTAACATATTCAGGCAGTTTTAATGAGTCTAACTGAATGAGTAAATAATCTCACTTGAAACAGATTACTGTGTAGAGAAAATGCTAAAGGAAGAATTTGAAACATGGCTAAGACAAAAAAGGATTTATTGCAAGTTATGTAGTCAACACAATAGTTTACATTACAATAAGTCTCCACCACTACTAGTGAATTTCAGCATTTTAAATAAAACCAATACTTATAATATAAATAAACAAAACATAAATATCATATAAATCAAATTAGCATGAAACTATAGTACCTGAAACACCAACTTCAGCATCCAAGCATTTCTTTGGAGTTGTTATTGTAATGACAATTTCCTTATATATTACACAACTCCCCATTTATTCCATTTGCGAAAAATATAAAACAGACTTCTGTATTTTCCCCTAAAATAATTTGTTAAATCCATATCTTGTCTTGTTTATTGTAAGCTCAGTGTATCATTACACACCTTTCTGGGTCTTGGACAGTCCTGTGTGTCACCGTTCCAGTTATTTTGGTTTGTATAACTCAGCGGTCTCCAACTCCAGTCCTTGAGTGTCTCTGTCCTGCATCCCTGCTCCAGCCCACTTGAATCAATGAATGGCTAGCTTCCGTAAAACTTGCTACAGGGGAACTTGAGGACTGGAGTTGGAAAAGTCTTGTTGAACTTATTGCCCTGACTGCAGATGTGTGCAAGTTTAGGATTTAATAAAATTTCTTGTAGTCATTTCATGACTTATAATAACACAATTTGAAGAGTGGTGAAGAAAACTTAGCCTCTGTTTTACATTATTTCTATCCCCTAGGGAAACCAGATGCAATGGATAAAATGTTCCTCAATACTCTGATTAAAAAGCAAAATACTCCTCAAACAGATTTCAGTTGCATTTATTTTACAGAATCTGTCCCTGCGCCTTCTTAAAAATATATAATAATTATTATTATTCCTCTGTCTGGGCTCTTGTCTGTACTTAATGTGTGGACTACAATTCAATGCTAATGAAAATAAGTAACAAGGGAATTTATTTATCTCTATGATGAATGCCAGTAAATGTGGAGGGTGCAGTATGTGATTAAAGTTTGCTGTGTCTTGTAGGCAAATTTCCCAACATGAGATACTCTGAGCTTCTAAAAACAAGAGATCAAATAAAATGTGTAAGATACCATTTATGCATAAAAAATACGTACTCTTCCATAATTTATTGCCAGTCTTTTAATTTTGCTGGACATTATTTGCCTAATCCTTGAAGGCATTTCTTCAAGTCATAAAGAGGAATTGAACTGCTTACCAAAACCAAACAAACACTTAAAACAGTACTGTGTACTTTGAACAGCTTAGGATAAATATTTTTCTGAAATAACCTTCTCACCTTTTTTCAGACATGTTTTGCTCTTTCAGTGGCCTTAGAAAACCACACTAGTGCTTGAATTACAATTAGCCTTCACCTTTCCTCACAGTCTCCAGTGTCAAAGTGTTTTTATTGCTATATTCAAACAACATCTGCATTTCTCCTCTGTTCAAGGTGAAGGATATTATGAGCCTGGAATAACAATATATATCAGCCAATTTTAAAATGCCTAACTCTAGAGGCCCTTGTTATCAGGGTGACATAAAGCAGTAGCAAATCATAAAATATTGAAATTATATGATTTGGTTTACTTTAACATTTTACTGTTTATGTAAAAACACATCACTTTCTAACATCCAAGTCAATTTTGTTGAGAGAGACTTGCTTTTATCTTCAGCGGTTGAGAAGACAGAGATGTTTGTGAAGCCAATTTTTCATACCAATTTGAAGGAGCGATCCACCTCAGTCCAACAGGAAAGCTATTTTGATCACAGAAAGTTTCTTTTTTTTTTTGCTTTGATTTTTCAATCTGCATATATGTAGAATATGTAGCAGTCTTAACAGAATGTTAGACGTTATTCATGAGTTGCCCTGTTGTCTTACAACTACATGTATACAGGGAGAAAGCTGCCATGGTTAGAAAAGCTAAGTTATTCCATGTGCTAATTGCTAATTAAAGTTCTTTGAGTGTCAGCATTACATGTTCCTGAGTTCATTTCAGTAAAACAGTCCTGGAGTGAAAAGTTGCCTCTGTTCATGAAAAATGAATGACAGTTCACAACAGACAACTGAATAGCTTTATTTTATTTAATAGCTTTATTGTTGCAGCTTTTTAAACCATTTTTAATTAATGTTACTTTCTGGAAATGTTATGCCCTGGGCCACTCTATTTAAGCAGTCTTGGGTTGAAACTTAGCACCTCTGCAGTTTATAGTTAATTTGATGTGAAAACATAATTTTACTTTGATATTATTAATTTGCAAAGTAAAATAGAAGATTTGGGCACAAATTACATCTGCATAGCTGATAACACCTGTTTATATCAGTTTATGCAACATATGATGCCAAGAGCTAGAAAAAATATATCCTGAATATTTACATTTGGATATCAGAAATGTTATTGAACCCACTGAATAAAATGAATTAGAGCCTTCCATGAAAGTAAAAAAAAACACCTGTCACATTTTAAGTCCTCCCACACATTATGAACACAAGTAAAACAAGTAATTCAAAGTTAGTCAGCTCAAACATCTTCCTGCATGGTCTTTCTCCAGCACTTGTTTACAGAGCACCCAGGGGATTACAGAAGATCAGCCAGGAATTCAGCAGGAAGCAACAGGAGAGAAGTGTCCTCGTATATAATTATCAGCTTGGCTCAATGAGGGACCAGAAAACGCCCTGCAGATTTGTGTACAATAAAGGAATAGAACATCAAAGACACTAAGCCTAAACTAGGTTGGGTGCCAACAGCGCTGGGAGGATGTTAAGGACAATGTTTGAAGATGTGTGTGTGAAAAGTGTGCCTGTGTAGATAAGCCGCGGGGGCATGATGTTTTGCTTCTAGAGTTTTGTGGAAACAACAATTAATACTCATGAAAAGTAAGCATGAGTGAGCACGTAGAAATGCAAGTTAATTCCTCCATTCTTTGTGCAAGATCTCAGCAATAGCATCAAAACAACAACAGCGGCTCCACAGTGATGGTAGACAGACTGTCCCTGAGGTAGGTCGAAACAGAGAGAGCTCACTCTAGCATCTCAAACAGCTCTGTGATCACTTGAGAAGAAGAACGCTTAAACAGTCACAAAGCACACTCCCAACACTGGTAAAAAATCATCACAGCCCCGCTTCTTAGGCTTTGTCAGCAAAGTTAGAGTCTGACCAATGTTGGCCGCTGCCTTAATGACACTATCATAGAGAGCAGGAAGACGGGGATGGGAAATGGAAGAGACAAAAGTGCTGAAGTCCCCTTCAACTGGCAGAGCAGGGGTGATGCTTGAAGGAAAAAATGCCTAGCTGATAGTTTCTGAAAGCTGGGGCTGTTGATAGATGGAGGAAGAAAGGGAAGGAGACGGGGACAACAAGAGGGGTGACACATGAAAAGGCAAAAGCTGTTCTTAAGAAAGAATGGACAGAAGACACAGTCAAGCTTGAAAGCTCAGGAGTGGACAGAGACAGATGGAAAAGGGATGTAAGAAAGTTAGAGCAGTTCCTTCAGTGCTCAGGTGATAGGTGACTGAGTTCCTCCCTGTTTATGGAGTAGTCATGATCATTTTACCACAACTGTTGCCTCATTCTTTGAAGGATATATTTTTATAATTTCCTGTAAATAAACAAATGTTTCTTCAAGAAATGATCTGATGGGATGCTGGAAAATATTACTGCTGTGTTCAAGTTGTGCAAAAAGGAGCTGAACTGTCAACAAAGTTATTCAAGACTAAAACGCTCTACCTCAAATGAAATATCTATCTCAGTGCAACACATCGCCAACAAACAAACAGTAGTTAGCACAGATGTTCCCAAAACATCAAAAGTATCATTAGTCCTTATTTCTAAAAATGATTTATTCAAAGAAGCTCTATGAATGATCAGGGCTACTTTGCACCACTCTGATAGTTGAAGAATCTGAAAAACAGATTAAAAACAAATATCTTTATTGTTGAGCTCACAGCCCTATTTGTTTAATGATTTTGAAGTAAAAAGGGTGTTTGGGTGTAGAATATTGCTCATTAGGATGATATGTGCTTTTCGATTAAATGCTATTAATTAATTATAGGTCCTGCACTAACTTGATTAAAAATGTAAATGGAGTCTCCCTACTGTGAAAATTAATGTTCTAGAAAATCATGACAGTTTGTTTGTGACCAGAAGTCTTTACAAGTCTCTTCTCTGTCTAGGTTTATACAGGTGTTCTGTGACGGGTTTAGAGATTTGTTAGAGAGCTAAAGGAAACAAATTGCAGCACAGCAGACAGGTTAGGGGCAGGGTTGTGGAAAAGTTTAAACAGTTATAAAACAAAATTCAATCTGAGAACAGGACAACTACCAGTTACCCACATGGGCTGCATGGATGAGTTTTGACAAAAAGCCCAAATCATGTTGACAGATCCAACATTATCTGGTCAGATAGGAACAAAATGTATGCATGGTGGAAAATGTACTCTTCAGAACTGAACCCCCTGAACACACTGTGCCAACTGGTGAAGTACATTGGTAGGAGTGTCATGAGGTGGGGATGCTGGTTTTCTTAAAGGTTTTTGTGGCACAATGGCATTATGATAAGCACCTGGACAGGAAGAATAGCAGAAAGAGAAGGAGAAGGTATAGGCCGGGAATGGAACTGGAGACATCTGTAGTCTCTGCACTTGGTGGGCCTGCCCTACCATTGAGCCGTGTGGCACCGTATGGTGCCGTGTGGCGCCATGAGGCGCCGTGACAACACTACAGCTGCTCAGATTGGAGACTGAATGGAACTAAATCCATGGCAGTCCTGGAAGAAAATCTTGGGGCATTGATTTGCCTCCAGCAAGACACTAACCCTATGCTTGCAAGCAGGGCTAGACTGGAGTGGCTTCTGAGCGACGATAAAATAACAGAACAGACTTATGACTGCACAACAAAGTTACAGGGTGACAATGATAAAACAAACAGCATTAACAGCCAGTCTATCAGCTGTTTCTGCTTGTTTCTGTTCCATTTACACCATAAATATGCCTCACTGTTTATAATTTCTGTAATTCAGTTTCAGTTTCTGAAGAGGATCTTAAGGCCCACACTTGATAAATGGCCCGAAGTCAGATCCTGACCCCGACTTTTGGGAATCACTGGTTTAGATGAAAGCATATACTTATTTTAAATGGCCCAGTCAAAGACCAGAGCGACAGTATTTGTAATTTGAATAATTTGCTGGGTAATTACATTTAAATACATTGTAATGTTCAGTACAACAGTAACTTTCCTTGCAGAATCTAATTTAGTTTTTTGGTAAAAAGTGTTTAATTTAAAATATGAGTTAAAAAAAACAATTACTTATTATATTACAGTATTCAGTGTTACTATCAGGTTAGCACTGAAATAGGCCCACCCCAGACAAGATAACACAGTGGACTTAGATTTTGTGGTAACACTTTATTTGAAGGGGGGTGAATAAGACTGACATGACACTTTCATTAACATGACATAACACCTGTCATGAACATTAAATAAGCCTTCATGAATATTTATGACTGTTGTCATAAAGCGTCATTCAGTAAATTATGACACTTTTAATACAAAATTGACATCATTGAAAATGTCTTCGTTATGACAACTTGTTATTAACTTAGACAAAATTGTCTTTGTTATGAGAACTTGACATTAACCAAGAAATCATTGCTGATATAAATTTGTTAGAAAAGTATTACTGATTGCACTTTAAAAATTAGGTAACTTTATGTTATTAAAGGTAAAGTTTAAACAGTAATGATTTCTTGGTTAATGTCAAGTTGTCATAACAAAGACATTTTGAATAATGTCAACTTTGTATTAAAAGTGTCATAATTTACTGAATGACGCTTTATGACAACAGTCATAAATATTCATGAAGGCTTATTCATGTTCATGACAGGTGTTATGTCATGTTAATGAAAGTGTCATGTCAGTCTTATTCAACCCCCTTCAAATAAAGTGTTACCGATTTTGTTTCTAAATAAAAATTATCAATTTGAAGCCATCAGCATCGAATGATCTGATTCACATTTCCTAGTGAAAGACAAAGAGTGACAATTGACTTTAGTAGGCAAACATGCTGAAATTTTATTTTTTGCTGCTTCATCTAACAAGTATGTCTCTGTATTTATGCGTACCTGTCAACTGTCCAGGAAGTCACATTGTGTGGGACGTCAACTGTGTGGGTCTTCCAGGGCCCATTCGGCAGCTCCTTCAGCTGCAAAGTGAAGTACCTCAGAGGAGAGGAGCCTGAGCCACCAATTACCCAGTAGACACAGAGTCGGCGAGCCTTCACCTCACCCTGAGGAACAGAAAGCTTCCTGGGCGGTTGGGGGCGTTCTGCAAGTGAGGTGTGGAAGGGATGCAGAGAAATGAGGGGCATGGAGAAGTAGTAAAAATGAGAAATAGTCATAAATATGTTCCCTTCAATGCATTTTTGCAACATTTTAGGAAAATGTAGATATTCAAAAGTATTTTAACCATAGCAAATTGTCGGGACAGGTTTTTAATCTGGAATTTTCTTCGTAATTATTTTTATTTGAGGAAGTCACCCTTTGTGAGTACCAGTCAATGGCAGTCAAAGTGTTAATTTGTATCAGCTCTTACTACCTAGTTTGTGGTTACTGACCTGAGAATATAAACATGGAGCAAATTTACAGTTTTTAAAAATGAACTGCCATAAAGCCTTTTAATTGGGGAAAAACCTCTGCATTTCCCATTATATTAAATAATAATAATTGACTTAAAATGGCTACATAGCAATATACAGTACCTATAGAATTTTCTATATATAATTGGCTTTCAGAACTTTTATGAAGCTTCATCACAATAATTAAAAAGTTAATATATTTCAAGAACTTAGTAAAATTAATATATATAAACTAGATTCATTACAAACAAAGTAATATATTTCAGATGCTAATTCTGGAAAGTTTGATAGTAATGCCTCAGTGAATGAAAATCCAAACTTGTGTTTCTTAGAAACAAAGAATATTAGAATATCTACAATATAAATTGACCTTTATGATTATGGCATAACTTATGCAATCATGGGTAACCAAGAACATAGCATCATCAGAAGCATCTTACAGGCTGAACTGTTGCTCAATGCTTCAGAGTCCTCCTTTCCGATTAAATTCAGTTTTGCATTGTATTTACAAATCTTTTTTTCAATTTTTGCTAAACTGTTTAGATGTGCCTGTAAACTCTTCTAATCTTTTACTTTATTGTTTTTCTTACAAGGGGAAGGAGGTTTATCCCCGTAGTTTGTTCTTCAAATAGCCTTGACATCTGTACATGTGGGTTGCAGTGCTCTACAAACATTTGCAACCGACTTTGATATTTTTCACATCTTGTCAAATTAACTATTTAAAACTATTTAAATGATTATTTTATTTGGATTTTTTTGTTTACTAGTAAAACAAAAAATGTTTTACTAGTAAAGAAAGTGGTGGCAGCATCATGCCTTAAAGATGAGTTTTCTATGAATTTGATAGGAACATAGAGTTAAAACTGCATTCTGGTAAATCCAAAAATATTCTAGGAAAATAAAGAAACTGTTACATACAGCTCAGGTCTCAATCTAGATAACCTAAAAGATGCCTTCCATTCCTGCTGACTGAGCTAGAGCTATTTAAACAAAGAAGCCAATAAACAACAATTTCAGGTTATGGCCATTTTCCTCATATCTGGCAGGTGTAACTGCAGAAAAGAAAGCTTTACATAGGACTGACCTGGGAATTTTATTTGTAAGAAATTTAAGAAAACAATAAATCCTTTCCTCCCAATTCATATCTAAGCTCTAATTTATATAAACAATCACATAAAATCCTAAGAATATATAGTGAAGTTTGTGTTTGTACAGTGAAAACGTTCATGGGGTGTGAATACTTTCACAAGAAGCTTTATATGTCTATCAGTGTGTGCTACAGTGGATAAAGGTTTATGTGAACCACCACATTTAATTACTTCAGCATCAAAATAGCCACGCAAACATGTGTGCGTGTGTGTGTGTTTTTGTCCTTGGTATTCAATTACAAGATGATGGCTCTTGGAGTTGCCCTCTCTGTACAGCCATGTTAAGTGATGAGTTGACCTCAACACAAACTCAACACACAAGTAGAAACACACCTGCAGGCTCAACTGTCTCATTTTGGGGGGCATTGACCTATCGCTTGAGTCTAGAAATAAAAACATTATTGATGATCTCTAAAATTTAATTAATCTACATTTACTTTGTGGAAATAAACTGATCACAGTCTAACACATGTTGACAGCTACATAGTGCTCAGTCTCCTACACTCAGCCTTATCACAAGTAATTTGGCTCAAATGTGTTTGTCTTCTTCTTTCCCCCACACAGCACCGTTCTCCAGTCCCATCAAAATTGGACTATTGTCTACCACCTTTCTGATACCATCTTCTTCTGAATGCCGGTTGTCCTTTTGTTCTGATTCACAGTTAAGATTTTGTCTGATAATAAACTCATAATTGTGAGAACAACTGGGGCTCTGTCATCACGAGTACTTCTGCTGCAGTGAAAATGGGAGGACAAGCGAAGAAAACAGAGGCAGAGATTAAGCAGAACTTTTTATTCTGTCTGTTGCCTTGTTGGTGATCAGCCTGAAAAGACAAATACCACACTAATTAAGCTCTGTGGGAAGAATTACAGCTCCCTGCCAAATGTATGTGACGTCATATTCACACACAACTCGGGTTTTTTTTTTTTTATTACATGGAATTTATTTGCTTTCCTTGGGATCGTCCTACAGAAAGGCCTATTTGACTTTTCTGTCTTTCTCAGTACAGGAAGAAGCCATTCTGTGACTGAAGTGGAACAGAGAATGACTATATCCTATTATCAAGAAATCCTGATGATACATTGAATGTTACATTGTATGTCCAATTAAAATGAACTACATATAATAGTATCTTTGAAAATATTATCATGATTTCAAAAATTTACAAACTTTCTTTAAATTGTTGTACTTAGATGGTTTTGTTGGTTTTTGTTAGACCTAGCTTGACAGAGACTGTGCTGCTGAACTGGCAGGAGGATCAGAAATGGATTGTCTTAAAGTCTCTTTGCTGAAAGTTATTGAAAAAGTTATTCGATAAACTAGAGAAAATGCAAAGATGTATAAACTTTCTGATAAAACAAACAACATATACTGAAGCAGATTTATGTTCTGTTTAATAACTTCTGAATTAAAACAAACTGCTTTATTTACTACTTTTACTTGTAAGTTACAGAAAGAATCTCTTCTGACTTTCAGGCTGTCAGCGGTCATTTTTTGGCAAAGTGAAAATATTTTCAGTCTCAGGTTTTTAGAAACTGAACAGCAGGAGAATAACAGTCAGAGATAAACATAATATATCTCACCACAGGAACAGGCTGTCATACTCCTTTTTTTAGTCTGTGTTTTTCAGAAATCATCTTACTGTTTTTGTTTACACTTTGCCATGAGACCACCGAGTGCCAAGATTAGATGAAATGTTACTGGGAATAACAGCATGTTTTCTGCCCTAAAATCATAATTGCCATAATTGCAAAATAATGACAGAAGTGTTGATGAGAAATAATTACTGTGGTTTACAAAATAAGAGATAGCATACTGATGTGGTTCCATGTCTGTTTTTTCTTTTCACTTTAATTTTTAATAAAGTAATGGAAGCAGCAAGACTGTTGGCAAGGGAGACGCATAATCCCCTCTTAAGCAAGAGAGAAATTAATTTGGAGTTGTTCAGACTCCCCAGGTTATATTTTTTACATTTCTAACTCTCAATGCAACTCTACAGGAGACCTGGTATCTGGTGGGCTAAATAATTCACAATTCTGTCCACAGGAGTCTATAAATGTCATTTTGTCTTGTTCTGTACTTCTTAAATTCTCCTCTACTCTTAAAAGGTCATATTTTCATTTGAGATAACTTTTAGTGGCCTGTAACAATGGCACATGTATGTTCATCTACAAACTGCTTGTTGCTGAGGAGCTAAAAACCTCAATTTCATTTATGCAGATTTCACTTGCTGTTCTTTCTCTGACCTCAGTTTCTGTGAATATATTACATAAGCTGTGATGTTAAATACATAATTCTGTGTAAGGATGCAGAAAACATCCATCACACGCTTATTTTTGTAAATTGGATCTTTTCGTCATCACTCAATATACAATCACTGCCATTGATCATATTAAATTTCATTTTCTGTAGATGTTCTAATCATGCATTGTGTCTGTCTGTCTGCCTATCTGTCTGTCTGTTTCCAGCAGGCATTGGGCCAGAGGTCAGCATTTCATCATAAGGCAACAAAAAGATATGCAGGATGGGAAACCATGCACCAACTGATAAGTTGAAATAATTTAAACAAATACTAATCTAACTTAGAATTTTGGAATGTGGGAGGAGGCCTGAGTACCTGCATATGTCCCAGTACTCTGGGGACAACATTCAAACTCCATGCAGAAAGACCCTTGGCCAGCATTTAAACCTAGGACCTTCTTGGAAACAATGCTACTAAGTCTGTCGCCCTGCAGCCTATGTTGCACTTTAGACACTTCTAAAACTTGAGTTATTGTACAGTCTTTTATGTACTGGCAAAATAAGTTATGATAGGTATGTAAATGATTCACAGCTCTACATTATACTGTCAACAAGTCATTATGGACCCATTCAAGAACTGAGCAAATGGTCTGAAAAACATCGGTGTGGATGTGCCATAACTTTCTCCAACCGAATAGAAACAAAACAAAGGAATTATCTTTGTTGAACAATCCAGAGTCAGCAAACAGCTTCAGTTATTACAGCTAGAAACTAGAAATCAGACATGAAATCTGGGAGTAGTGATGGACTCTGACCTGAACATTCAGAGCCACATAAAGACAGTTACAAAGTCGGCCTCCTATCACCTGAAGAACATTTCTAGGTCAAAGGACTAATGTCCCAGCAAGATCTAGACAAACTCACCCATGTGTTTATCTTTAGTCAAACTGATTACTGAAAGTATCTTCACAGGTTATTTTCTGCAGCTAATATGTGTAGTCTGTTTAAAATAAACTATGATATCTTTGGTGCCGTTTGTCTGTGTAGATGTGAACAAAATATCTGTACTAAAACTGGAGGAAGTGGTCTCGGTAAGGTTCCTAACTGACTTGGTATCAACAAATATTACATTTCAGGTTTTAATGAAACATGCTTATTATAGAGAATGCTATGTTATGTTTATCCCTCTGAGAGATATATTGCCGAGCTAATATTTGCAGTGGTAAATAACTAACATACAGCTTTAGCAAGTCAGCTGTGTTTTAAAGCACAGTCAAAAAGACTATGATGAGGAATATTTCCAACTGGAAATTCTTCTAAGCAAGGGAAACCTGTAGTAGTGTTCATCTAGGTTGATGACTGGCAAACGTCAGTCTGGAACTTCAGATGGGAGGACAATTAAAGAGATTTAAATGTAGTAGCAGAATGATGCAAAATTTATACATTTTTCAGGCATTCAACACATTTTAAAACAGACTGTACTAAGATTTAATTACAAACACACACAAATAAAATATCATTTAGAGATTTATCTTACTTCAGGTTGTGATTAGATTTTTGTCAAAAAGTGGGGGAGTAAAAATATTTTCAACGCCACTTTCAAAAACAGGTTGCTGTTTCTCCATTTGCTCAGTCACTCAATTCTTCAATATAACTGTGTTATAAACTTTTTACAAATTCTACATGACATATTTGCACAATAAAACTGCAGTAACATTAATAGTTAACAGTAAACACTTTTTTGTTTCATCAAAACAAAATAAACACGCTGATTTTTTGAATTGGACCTTTTGACATGAGTTCAATCACTGATTTTTACCATATTAAATTACATTTTATGGAGATGTTCTAATTGTGCCTTACCTTAGTAAACACACACGCATCCATGCACATACACACACGAATGTGCACACACACAGAACACACTTTTGTATCTTCACAGAAAACTAAGTTGTTTTCTTTAAAATCTTGCAAAAACTACAAACAACAACATCAGCAAACCATCAACCACATACTGTTCACTGCAAACATAGCAGCAGAAATGTCCCTGTGGCTTTGTTTTATTTCCCACAGCTGATATTTTGACTCAGTGCAGAAATAAAAGCCCAGAAACAGCTAATAGCATTCATTATAATCCTGTTTCAGTTCAGAGCTCCATCAGTGAGACTATGTGTGCTGGGCTCTGAACCTGGCATGTACAGACAGAGTATCTAGAATGGTGCTATCATTAAGAAGTACCTTTGGACCAAGCTCAGCTGTAGAGTGGTATTCCCTCTTTCCTCTGGTAAAGTTCACATTTGTTGCCCCTCTGTCTCTTGCTCACCTTCCTTATAAATACAACTTCGACTTTGACACTTCTTAGAAGATTCTTTTTGTCTCTCCAGGATTCAAAACTTGAATTAATCATTTGTAGGAGGTGATCTTTTGTCAGGGAGGCAGGTCAGATTTTATTACTGATAGTGTTGGTTTCACTTGCTCGGATACCTCAGAAAGTTTGATTCATAATTCAGAAAATAGTCAAATAACTTCAATAAATGAACCAGAGTGCTGATACGGATACTGCTTCAGAGTATGTGTTCTTTACCTCTGCGTTCAGTGGTAACTACCAGGGCTTCCTGCCGCTCGCCCCAGCCCACGGCAGTGCGAGCTGTGAGGCAAAACACGTAGGTGTGTTCAGAGGAGAGGCCTGTGACAGTAAACTGGTGAGCATTGGAGCCCACTTCCACAGTGGTCCACCGCAGAGGGTCCCTGCTGTAAAGGCAGTACGATATTTGGTAGCCTAGTGAAAAGTGGAGGAAAAGAGAAAAAAATAATTATTTGGTGTTGAATTCTGTGTTTGTACCCACAAGAACTAAAATTGTCTAAATATGAAATTATGACAGCACTGCTATCATGCTACCTTCCAAATTATTTTTTCAATTTACGGGTAAAAATGTTCAAAAAAAGACTTAAAATCAATAGTTTTTATAGAGATTTGGTGACTAGAAGATGCCACTGTAACTACTGCTGTAAGTGTTTTAAAAATTCACAAAAATAAAGGGAAAACTAAAATAACACATTCTAAATCTTAATTCTAGATCTTAATTACCTAAATATTGTCAGTTAAAAACTTTATTATTAACACAGTGGAATTGACTGAGAAGGAAATAACACAAAAAATATCAATATAAATAAAAATTATTACACCATGGAGAACTGGATTTGGATTCACTCAATATGAAAGTGGAACATAACATAACAGGCTGGTTCAGCGTCAGTGAATGTTCCTTAAGACATTTCTAAATGAGGCTCAGTAGTGTGTGTGACCTCCGGAACTCGTCTCCTCCCAACAACTCCTGGGCGTACTGCTGATGAGACAGCGGATGTTCTCCTGAGGGATCTCTTGCTAGACATGGATTAGAGCACCAGTTAGCTCCTGAACAGTCTGTGCTGTGATGTGGCGTTAGTGAATTGACCAAAACATGATGTTCCAGATGTGCTAAATTGGATTCAGGTCAGGGGAACGGGCAGGCCAGTCCATAAAATCAGTGCCCTCATCAGGCAGGAAGTGCTGACACACTTCAGCCACATAATGCCTAGTATTGTCAGAAGGAATTCAGGCCCCACTACACCAGCATATGGTCTCACAGTGGGTCTGAGGATTTCATCCCGGTACCTTATGGCAGTTAGGACATCTCTGACTAACACAGGGAGGGCTGTGTGGCCATTTAAAGAAATGCCTCCCCACACCATGACTGACCCACCACCATGCTGGAGGATGTTGCAGGCAGTGTAACGCTCTCCACAGTGTCTCAAGACTCCGTCAAGTTTGTCACATCTTCTCAGTGTGAACCTGCTGTCATCTGTTTAGAGCACAGGGAGAAATTCATGGTCTTGGTATTCTCTAGCAAAGGCCAATTGTCCTGCATGGTATTGGGCTGTAAGGACACACCCTATATGAGGATATTGGGTCCTCATGCCACCCTGATGGAGTCTGTTTCTGACAGTTTGAGTAGAAACATGCACATTAGTAGCCTGCTGGAGGTCATTTTGTAGGGCCCCCCTGGCAGTGGACCTGCTGTTCAGGTCCACTGCCAGGACGAGGTAGCAATCCTGCTGCTGGGTTGTAGGCCTCCTACGGCCCCATTCATCTCTCCTGATTTATTGGCCTGTCTCCTGGTTCCTAATCCATTCTCTGGACACTGTGCTGAGAGACACAGCAAATATCCTTGCCACCACTCACATTGATGTTCGGTCTAGGATTAGTTGCACTTCTTAGTCAATTTCAGTGGGCTGTAAAATATACCACACGATGCTTTAATGCGTGACAAACACTGACATAATGAAAAGGTGAGTAAAATTTCCACCAGAAAGGACAAGAACAGAGAAATGATCTGTGGTCACCACCTGCAGAATCACTCTTTATAGGGGCTGTCTTGCTAATTGTGTCAGGATTTAGATTTTTCTGAGTTGTCTGTATGTTTAGTTTAGGTTTCTCTGTCTTATTTTGATCCTGTTCCCTGTGAGTCCTGTCTCCTCCCTAATTGTTTCCCAGGTGTGTCTAGTTCCCTAATTACTCCCTGTGTATTTAAGTCCACCTGTTGTCTTTGTCTGTTGTCGGATCGTAGTCGTGTCACCCTGTCTTGTCTTTGGTCTGTTGTCTCGTCGTCTCAGTTGAACAGGTTAAGTCCTGTGACGGCGTCAACTCCCTTCGTCAGTTTTTTCCTGTACTGTTGCTACCGGTGCCGAGCCTAGCCTCCGCTCTACCGCGCTGCATATTCCTTGGACTGTATGAGCTGCCTATTCGCTATTAAAGTCATCGTCATCCTACTTCCTGGTTCCTCGCCTGCTGCATTTGGGTCCGAATTCACATCACATCATGACAAATTGCCTCTCATTTCCACCGGTTGTGTGTTCCATTTGCACAGTAGCAGGTGAATAAGTGTTACTACCTAACTGGTGACATTGATTCCACAAAGGTGTGACTGACTGGGAGTTATATTGTTCTGTTTAGGTGTGCCCTTCATTTTTTGAGCAGTGTATATATGTAATCAATCTGTTCCCTTATCTTCACAGTTACACATTATTTTGTGTTGGGCTGCAATTTAAAATTCCAACACTGAAGTGAGTGGATGTAAGGTGACAAAATGGAACAGAAGTTCTCGGGCTGGAAGCATTTTTGCAGGACGTATTTGTCAGGGGTGCCAATAAACCTGTGTGGTGCTTTATTTTCTCAGTCTGAAATTCTGTGACACATGTAGCCTGTTCCCACTGAAGACACAAAAGTCATGCTTTTGATACCGAACTCCACTCCAGGACCGCAGCTTCATGCAATTTCACACACACACACACACACACACACACACACACACACGCACACACACACGCGCACACACACGCATACACACTTGCTTCCAGTGGCATTATATAAACATACAGCCTCCTGTCTGTATCCTTGGCAGTGACCCATGGTGTACACCGCATGTGTGTGTTTCTCAGTCTCCAGTGCAGTAAGTCATGTAATAATGCTAACACACCCCACATCACAAGCACCCACACACTAACCAGTGATCCCCATCCAAGCTTTCCACAGGCCACCAGCCACTCACAAAGACCTATATTACTGGGATTGTAATGGGTAGCAAATACAGCCTTCCTACACACTGTCCCCCTGCACACTGTGCAGAAACACACAAATAGGCTGATGTGATTAGGTCACAGTGTGGCTGTCAAGATAATACTCTGCTCAGAGGCACCTAATCTGGTTGAGTGAGTGATAATCTCATCAGATAGTCTGATTGTATGTTAATGTGAGTTCTGCATGTGGAAGACTATAGGATAGCAGCCAGATCAACAGTCAAATCTAATCATCTAGGTCAGGGCACGGTTTTGTTCTGGGCAAAATATTTTTAGGATATTGAAGCGTTGGAGGTAGATGAGGCCAAATCCTGGTTGTGTAAAGTGATTGAGTCTTATATTATTCTTCTTGCTGTTGCCTGCATTATCCTTTTTGATTTTTATAAAAACTTGCAGCTCTTTTCAAACATATTATATGCATCATATGCATTACAGGTATAATTATTTGGTGTAAGGAAAGATGTTTCATACGCTGATCAATTTTGAGTTGATGTTTTTCACACTTCATTCTGAAATGCCACTTAAAATGAGTACAAAACACCCCACATCATGATGCTGCCTCAATCATCTGCCGTTTTACTGCTGGGTAGTATTGAATTAGAATAGAAAGGGTAAAAACGTATTTTAAAAAATGATATATCCACTTGAAATTGTGTATAACATTCCCACAGAGATTCTCAGGGAACATAGATGGTGTTCTGCATTTCTCCAAATCAGACTCCACAACTTTTCTTTTCATTGTTTGTCTTTTATCTGCCTTCTGCTTTAAACATTTCCTGAGAACCCACAGAGAAATGAGGCGGTCAAACAAACACGAAGGAAACCAGTGCACAACAGTTGTTTCTATCTGCATTGGCACACACACAATGCACTCAACAAGAACACAGCAGGATTGTGTGTTTGTGTTTGGTCGGTGTGATGGAGAAAGAGGGATTTGCCCTCCCACTCATCCCACTGTCACAGGGAGGTGTCGTACTAAATGTCCTCCCCTCCAACAGAATGCAGTCACACATCACTCAAACTGTCCTGCTAAACTCCCTTCCCTGCTGAGAGGACAAATACCTCCATTTCCTGCTCAGCATTCACACTCATACTATCGTCCCCTTTAATCTCTATACTTCTCCTTCCTGCCTTTCTTTTGCCTTCTTTTTAGTGTCACTAACTCTGCAGCTCAACAAATCCGGTGAAATGTACTTATAGTGTCATTTGTGATATGCCATATATGTCATATGTCATATCACAGTCATATGTGATTCTATACACATTTGGAAAAGGATTTGGAAAAGGAACTCAAATAACCCTTTTCACACATACTGGTTTCATAATTTAAAAACCAGAACACTATAGCATGCATTCACCCACAAACTTCACTAGTGGAGTGAACTGAAAGATGAAGACTGAACAAGCTCTTTGTTATCTTATGACTTTTACTTGCCCACTTCCCCTGAAGTAGGGGTGCACAGTGATATGTGATTCTGTGTTATTTTGTGAGCATCTCTGGAAATTTTTTCTTTTCTTTTTTTTACCTAAAATGATGCCGTTGGGAAATGCAGGAGGCTGCCAGACCACCCGAACCGATGTCAGTCGAACCTCTGGAAACATCATACGGACTGGGGGACCTGGGACTGGAAACAAAAACAGGAAAGATTGTTGGCAGCAGAATAAATGTGTATTAATACAAAGGTTAAAAAACAGCAGAATGAATAACTACAAGGTAAACGAGTCGTGTAACAAAAATATACTGAAGGCATCTAACTCCAAAGCTCCAATGTCAACCCAACTATCAAGCATGGTGGTAAGCAGACTGGCATTAAGATTCTACAACAACCTCAATCTCAGCTAAATTTGTACACTAAGCTTAAGAGCCAGGTCAATGGTGAGAAAACAACCAGTTTAAATAAACTCTGCCGATTGTGAACGAAAGAGTGGTCACCTATCCAGTTGGAGGTCTTACAGGACCTTGCTCATGGAAACAGAAAGAGCTGGGATTTACTACAACTTGTTGAAGGACAATTTCTAAAGCGTTAGTGGAGAAGTATGTATATATGGAAAGTGGTAAATGGCTGTGTACTTGTACAGTGCTTTATCACGTCCAGAGGATCCCAGGCTCTTCACACTACAGTCATTCACCCATTCACACACACACTCACACACTGATGGTGGCAAGCTACTGCCCCAGGGTAGCCACAGCTGCCTTGGGGCAGTCTGACAGAGTTTGTATGTGTCAACATCATTTTATCTTAATGGAAAAAGTTAGGTATAACAAAGTGCTGTTTTATGCTTTTATGATAAGAACCCGGTTTATCCAGAGGTTTTTACTGACTTTGCTGCACAAAAATCAAGTTTTTACTTAATTTTCTGAATTTGGCTAAATATAACAAGCATTTTAAAAGAAAGTGACCCTAAATTCTGTTCTTATTACTGAGAATAAATTTGTTATATTGAGCCCCAAAGAATTTGAATACAAGATCCCTTTCTTTTAATATAGCAAACCCTGAAAATCTTTTTTATGTTTATGATCTACAAAGGAAGTTTTCTTCCTTTTCTACAAAAACTACAAAAAACAACAACAAAAAAACTGACTGCTTTATTTGTTTCATTTTAGATTTCTTTCTTTTTTTATTTGGCCCAGAAGTTTTGTTGAACTGACAACTTTGGCCCACATGACAAAAAGTTTGGACACCCCTAAGTTAAATGATCATTCCTTCCTGAATAAATTTAAATGCGTCGTTGCAAATCCCATGATGAATATACACACAACTCTCAGCTGCACTGTATGCTTAAAAGGAAAACTATACAGGGCAAAATAAGAAAAAGTAATTTCCCTTTAACTTTGTGCCCACTTTGACACTGCTGCAGATAAAAGTACATGTTCCACCTCAACAAATACATTTCAGCTCGAGTGTACACACATTCATAAGCCTGCTGTTGGTTTATGTGTCTGCGTGTGTGTGTGTGTGTGTGTGTGTGTGTGTGTGTGTGTGTGTGTGTGTGTGTGTGTGTGTGTGTGTGTGTCAGACAGAATGGAGGTTCATTATACATTGCTGGGAATTGACTTTGCCATTTTGTTTTATCCTGAAATGAGAAAAACTTTTCAAACGTGACTCTGCTTGACAGAGGATGATTGCTGGTGTGTGTGAGGGTGTATGTTGTGTTAGCCTTTCTGAACATGTGTGTGTTTGTGTGCATCGTGAAAGTGCCTGTAATGGTTATCAGGTCTCTACATTGGCAGCTACACATTATTAGGAGAAAATATCCACATATGTCTGTGATGACAGCTGAGGTGCAAAGGAGAAAAAAGACAGGAAGAGCTGTGAAGAGGAAGGAGATGTGCTGAAGAAACTTCTGGTCACAGGCCTGTAATTCCTACCATCTTCTTTAGTTCTGAGGAGGACAGGGCTGCTGGGAGGGCCGTCTCCAACCTGTGTGAACGCCAGCACTTGCAGTGCATACATTTTATATTTTTGGAGGGAACCCAGAAGCAGTGTTAGATTTCTGTCTCCTTGTACCACCTGAACACAAGGGGGAGTGTCTGAGTCTTTCTCATGGTACAACACCTGTGCAAAATGAGAGGAAAAACATTCATTAATAAAAGAAAAACATAAAGTCGGATGTATCCTAAGCTGCCAGCAATCTTAATTGATTAGGGATGTCATATACTTTGATGCCAAAAATAAGACATGGATAGTAGATAAATAGATACGGGAAGACCAAGCCATATACTATGTGCACAATTATTAGGCAAGTTTTAGATATATGACATTTTTATGCATATTTTCCAACTCTGAGCTCTATAGACTTGAATGCTTATTGAATATAAACATATTAGCTGCTGTATATTTGTTTAATGAGGGAGGGTGGGGCCTACGGAGATCAACATAAAGGTGTGCAGAATCATTAGGCAGCTTCTTTTCCACAGGCAACATGGGTCAAAAATGAGATCTGAAGACGGATTTTTCTAAGGTTTTATGGACTGATGAGATGAGAGTGACTGTTGATAAACCGGATGGATGATGAGCCCATGATGGATCAGTAATGGGCACAGAGCTCCACTTTGCATCAGATGACAGTAAGGTGGGGCACTGGTATCGGCTGGTATTATTAAAGATGAGCTAGTTGGACCTTTTCGGGTTAAAGATGGACTCAAAATCAACTCCCAAACCTACTGCCAGTTTTTAGAAGACACTATCTTCAAGCAGTGGTTCAGGAAAAAAATCTGCATGTTTTAAGAATACCATGATTTTTATGCAGGCAATGCTCCATTACATGCATCAAAGTACTCCACTATATGTCCAGCCAGTAAAGGCCTTAAAGATGAAAGAATAATGGAGTGGCCCTCACCAGACCTTAACCCCATTTAGAACTTCTGGGCCCTTCTTAAATGTGAGATGTACAGTGAAGGAAAACAGAACACATC
This sequence comes from Poecilia latipinna, assembly GCF_001443285.1. Classification (NCBI taxonomy): domain Eukaryota; kingdom Metazoa; phylum Chordata; class Actinopteri; order Cyprinodontiformes; family Poeciliidae; genus Poecilia; species Poecilia latipinna. Next base: position 154,213 of record NW_015113958.1, on the reverse strand, counting down.
TCTGAACAGTGTCTGGGAGGCTGTGGTTGTGGCTGCACAAAAATTAATCATCAACAGATCAACAAACTGATAGAATGGAAGGCTTATAACTTTTAGTGAAAAGAAGGGTGGCTATGTTGGTCACTGATTTATATTTAAATGTCAGAAACCTTTGTCAACTTTGAGTTCTATGTTTATTATTCTCACTTTAATGGAAAGATGGGAAAATGTTCAGTTTTAATTCAGTTGCATAATAATTCTGCACACTAGTTGCCCAATCATTGTACACACAGATATTGTCCTAAAAAGCCAAAATCTCTCACTTTTTCTTCATTAAATATTCAGGTTTGAGAGGTTATTTGACCGAGAGCAACATAGTTGCTCAACAATAAAATGAATCCTCAAAACTACAACTTGTGTAATAATTGTGCACATAGTGTAAAGTTATCTCGGCTTTGTTCTTGAGACTAAATCTGTGTGAAATAAATAATAGCATGAATCTTTCAGATAATAATCTGTGGTGCAATAATTATTATTACACTTGAAAAATGCAAGTCAGTACACAGTGTGAATTCATTGACAAGAACAGCTAGAATGAAAATCTGTCAGAAGCTGCTCTTTCTAGGTCGTCATCTCCCCGCTTTACAACTCACAAACTTGAGCAAGAAAATTTATCTTAAAACCACATGAGGTAAAAAAAAAAATATCATCTCAAAATTAAAGATGTAATAATGAAAAGATACAAGTCAGGTACAGCAGGGCATCAGGGACGACTATTCAACATTTAGCAGGGGGTGGAAGGTGTTAAAAGAACTGCTGCTGGCAACCACTTCCCATCTATTAACATGGTAGGCATGCAGCTAAGTGTGATCCACAGAAAGGAACACAGATATGAGGTATGATGAGCTTTGGGCATGTTTGACGATGACCTGGATTTTGTCAGAAAGAATAAAATGCATGAACAATGGACTCATTTACAGTCCTGAGAAAAAGCATTTGCCCCTTTAATGGTTTCTTGAGCTTTTGCGAAAAGTTAAATATTTCAGATTATAAAACCTGATACCAGACTAGGAAAGCCAAAATAAAAACAAAAAACAGTTTATAAAAGGTTTCCTAAACCACATTCTTAAGGTTGAGAGACCAAAAATGTCAACAAAGTCCCTATTTTGATCTAAAACTATCTCATGACTGAGAGTGTTTTCACATTCAAAGCTGAAAACATGTAGTCACTGAATAAATAAAGGCTCCCGTTTAGGTTCTAAAACACTAACCGTAATCAATATTTAACATTAAGAATAACTGTGGACTATTTTAAAACTCACAAAATGTCCAAACAAGATCATCATATATACAGTACAAAGAACTGTATATAATACAAATGATAGGGGATTCAATCTGTCATGATGTGCGGTGGTTGGAGGTGAGGAAGACGCCAGTGAACCCAGGTAGTCATGATGGTGAATGATGGTTTTAATAAAGAATCAGGAAAACAAATTCAAAATAACAGAAAGCACTGGGAGCAAACAGGCGAGGAATGAATGATATTAGACAAGGACCTGGCAAGAGACAAAGACAACAGGTGGACTTAAATACACCAGGAGGGTAATCAGGAAACTAGACACAGGACAGAGACTCAGAGGGAAACAGGACTAAACAGAAAATCTCAAAATAACTACACAGAAAAACACAGATCACAACACAATCAACTTTTTTGAGCATGACTATTAAAGGTTATCAAAATATTATTTTTCTGGAGATTTCAAGATGCCACAGAAGGAATAAGATTTTTTTGGCTAAAGCTAAAACAACAACAACAATAACAATAACAATAATAATAATAATAATAATAATAATAATAATAATAATAATAATACCATCTTTAAGCACTTCAGATAAAAGCATTTGAAAAAGTGGAACTGTCATATCTGCATTCCTAAACAGCCAACGATTGAGAGAGGAGCAGTACATAGGCAAAAACATTAGAATATCCTGAAAAGTTCAATATGCTTTGTCACTCATTTCAGAAAGGACAACTCATGTTATTCAGAACATGTGAAATATTTCAACCCTATATTTCTCGACATTATGATTATTCTGACTTACAGACCAAAATCCAGTATCTCAGAAAATTTGAATTAATACATACGATCGTTAAAACTGGATATTTTAAAGAGAAATGTCAGGATTCTAAAATATATGTTCAGTGCTCCTTTTGACCTCTGTGGATCATTGTGTCTGAGGTGGAATGAGGGGTTGGGGTTGATCGCTGCCTTTATGACATCTGCATTATTGGATCTGATGTCTCTCATCTTTCTCTTGACGATACTCCACAGACTCTCTATCTATGGGGTTCAGGTCAGGACAAACGGCAGGCCAATCCAGCACAGCAACACCATGGGCACTGAACCAAATTTTGGTAATGGTGGCAGAAGCATTTATGACTGAATATTTCCTGGTAGACTTGATATGACCCAGCAGATGCCACAGCACCCCATCATCTCTGACCATGGAAACTTCACACTGGACTTCTCTGTTGAATGTCGGTGCAAGTCGACCAGAGGCGAGTCAACCACAGTATCTGTGCACTCATAGTGAGGAACAGACTGCATAATGGAAAAGCTCACTACCTGGGGTAGAACCGAACTGCACATTAACCGGACAGGGAGCGAATTGCCAGTGGAAAAGCACCTTTAGAGGATCAGGAAACCTTAATTAGCTGATTAGGGTGTGGCACCATGGGTTTCAAGGATAAAAAAAAAAAAAAAAAAAA
>NW_015113958.1:143380-146489 GCF_001443285.1 Poecilia latipinna | reverse complement strand
CTTTATCCACCACCAATGATCCAGGTGTGTGGCATTGAGTCATAGGCTTTCTTGTAATCAATCCAAGCGCTATGATGCCTGACATGAGCTTCCATGTTGTAGAGAGACAGCTTATCGGCCGATAGTTGGGTGGGACTGAACCTTTTGAGGGATCCTTCTGGATCAGGATCTGCTTTTTTCACCAATGCTGAAAATGAGACCTTATGCATGAGGTGCCAAGCGTATGTGTTCCTAGACTTGCATGTCTAAATAGATCAGCCATCTTACCATTTGGCCTTACAACATGACAGACTTTTCCTCTTTTCTTTAGTTTGAACATAAAGGATGAGAATAATCTGGAGGATCTGTTGCTCTAGGTGGGTTGAGAGTCTGGACTTAACTGTTAAAACTATTCAGACTGACTTTGCACACAAAACCTTTGATTTTTTTTGCCAAACAGCAGTTCCTAGATTTCAGTTGGAGAATCTTTGGTAACAATTTATTAGAATGGGGATGAATAAGACTGACAAGACACTGTCATAAACACCTGTCATGAACATGAATGAGTCTTCATGAATATTTGACTGTTTTCATAAAGCATCATTCGGTAAATCATGACACTTAATACAAAATTGACATTATTGAAAATGTTTTTGTTATGACAACTTGACATTACCCAAGACAACATCATTGTCATGACAACTTGACATTAAGCAAGAAATTATAACTTGTCATGAATGTAATAACAGGTGAATTTATTGGCTTATAAGGCTTACATCCTTATAAGACAGCATTAACAAGTCATGAACATTTCCAGTTAGCTCAAGTAAAGTGGACCACACTTACTTGAGGTAACTGGAAATGTTCATGACTCTGTCATTAAAGCAATAGAGTAATGACACTCAATGACATCTTCATTACTACTGTGATACACTTTAAAACAGAGGAGAGATAATGTCACAATTATAATGGTCTCATTACAGCAAAAGGTATGTGTAACAACAAGTGACTTGTTAATGCTGTCTTATAAGGATAACATTTTAAAATTCACCTGTTATTACATTAATGACAAGTTATAATATCTTGCTTAATGTCAAGTTGTCATGACAATGACATTGCATTGGGTAATGTCATGTTGTCATAACGAAGACATTTTCAATAATGTCAACTTTGTATTAAAAGTGTCATGATTTACCGAATGACACTTTGACAACAGTCATAAATATTCATGAAGACTTATTGATGTTCATGACAGGTGTTATGTCATGAGTGTTATGTCATGTTTATGACAGTGTCATGTCAGTCTTATTCACCCCCCTTCAAATAAAGTGTTACCGAATCTTCCAAAACCAACAGGCTGTAGTCATACCCCCCTTTGTTTTTGATAAAATCATAACCTAATCATTGTTTCACATACGACCTGATACCTGCTGCTGTGTTATCAAGGAAAATAATCTTAATACAACACATTCCCTAAATAAAATTATTGCAGCATGGTGCTTTTTAAAAAGCCATAGTAGAGGAGGAACTAACTGGAACAGTTACAGAATATTACATCATGTTCCTACTGCCTGTATCAGATATTTTTGTGTGACGGTCTGTGTGGATGTGAGTGTGTGGAATGTGCTGGAAGAAGTGATAATGTGCTGAGGGGTCAAGTGAGAACATTAAGGTTGGTTTGAGAGTCTCTGTAGCTGCTTGAGAGTTTTGATTCACCTTATACCCAATAATGACTCCATTCCTTTGTGCCTCAGGAAGAGCAGACCAGGTGAGCATGATCCTGGAGGAACTCACTGCCTCGGCGGTTACATTTTCCGGAGATCTAGACGGAGCTGGAAAACAGACAAAGAAAAATGCGCACAAATACGCCGCTCAGTGCCTCTTGACTCTCTGAACCAATCTTCGATTTTACCTCAGTCATCTCTCTCCCTCTCTCCATCAATCTTCCCCTCTGTGAAATTGAGGGAGCAAGTAAAGGCCAGAGAGAGGTGGCAAAATGAGAGGAGGACACAGAAAAGTAATTATACCACTCTATTTTTCATCCATCTGCCTTCTTATGCCCAGCAAGTAATATGTCAAACTCATATCAGTTGAATGCTTAAAAACAGGAGTGAATGAGTTCTCCGTTTGTACCAGACTCTGCGGTGCGTGCTGAGAGCGTTTGGCTCCATGGTCCTGGTCCTATGGAGTTCGAGGCCTGCATCTGAACCTGGTAGTGGGTCCAGGGACTTAGCCCCTCTACTGTAACTTCAGTGGTTCCAACTCCACCCTTTATGTCCTCAGTTCTGTCCTCCCCATCTCCATCTGTCCTCCAAACACGGATCCGGTAGCCCACAGTCTCTGGACTGCTGTTGTACTCTGACTGCGGAAGAGGCTGAAAGAAAGCAAGCAGTTAGAGACTGAGGAAAAGAGCAAGTCTGATGTGTTAAGCTTCACTTGTTATTGCAATGCTGCCTCCTTTGTAAAAAATAAAACAACCGATTGCATCAGACTGAAAGAAAGCATGTGCTCAGAGGATCACTATTTTGTTTTCAGGAATATTTCTGAGACATTTGGGATTACATTTTATCCTTAATCTTAGTATTGACCAAACAGATTATTTCTGTTGTCTGCACTCTTCAGCTACACAGTTCCTTTAACAACGACTGTACTAAAGTTATGCCCAAAATTATTCATACCACTGACAGAATTAGATTCAAGATTAGTGTCTGAAAATAATTTAGATCTGCATCTCTCAAAAGATAATGAAACAATATAAAAACATATATATTTTGATAAGAAAAAATAATCAGTTTTTAATAAAATTTTATTTGAAAATGCAATCTTGCAAATAATATTTATCGTCCTTAAAACAAACAAGCCATTCATGTTGGTAAAACTTGAAAGATTACTTTAAACATATAATTCTGGACTTAACCATACGTATTCCTTCTTATCCTCCGTATATTGCACTCGATCTGAAATGTGATTTTGCTACCACTTCCTAAAACTATTTCTGTATCATGCATTTCATTTTTTTCAGTCTGCTGCAGCCAGAGACTGGAATGAAGTAAAAAAAAAAAAAAAAAAAAATCCCAAAAATGAATATTTTACTCCCCAAAGAAGTTTTTAAACTTTTAATCAAAGAGAA
>NW_015113958.1:138084-140161 GCF_001443285.1 Poecilia latipinna | reverse complement strand
AATTTTTTTTTTTTATTCTTTTTTTTTTTTTTAGGCTGCCGCAGCCAAAGACGGGAAAAAAAAAAAAAAAAAAAAAAAAAAAAAATCCCAAAACTGGATACTTTCATCTCCAAAGCAGCTTTTCAAGCTTGAATCAAAGATCATTTTAAAGACATATGCTGCTCTCTGCTAGGCTTTGTACCCAATTATCTCTGGTTGCTTCATAGCTTATAAAATCCCCTTTTGTGTGAGTATCATGTTTTTGTAAGTACGGTAATTTTTTTATTGGTTTTTGATGTTTATTTTGTTTAATCTGGGGGATTTTAAATGTTATTTTTGTTCCAGCCTCCTCTTCTTCTACCTCAAAACACCTTGGCTTTCTTGACCAGTTAAATAAATAAACATGATATTAATAACACTCCCACAATAGGACTTTCATTTTCCCCTGGCAAGATCCTTTCACAAAACACTTCAAGCCACAATTGAAATACCTTCTTGAAGTCTCCATTTGTTTTGTGAAAGGACCGATGCAGAGATGAGGTAAAAGTTCCTGGCCAAGCTTATGTATGTCAAAAAAAGTTGAAAGTTGTAGTAATAATCTAAAAATGAAGTAGAAGTGGACCTTCTACTGGTATGTATTGAGCCATGTCAATGGCTCAAAACATAATTAAATCAAATAAGGACTGGCTGAGAAAGAAGAAATTTCTGGGACATTAAACCTTGAGATCTCATTGAGATTTTATGGGGTGACCTGAAACAGGCTTGGAATCCCCCAAACAATTTCAACCAGAGAAAACTATATGCTTTTTATACTACGAGAGATAAATCCCAATCTGCTTCACTTTTCCACTTTCTTATCCCTACCTGCATACTACATCTCTGCCATTTCAACTGCTCTGCATCATCTCACACCCTTGTTAATGTATTACTTCAAGAGGAAATTGTCCTGTAATCACTTTAGGTAGGTGTTGTTACTATCCACAGTTGGTACCTAATTGGACAGACGATTTTCACAAACAATGTACATAGCAACCATCCCACACTGTGCAGAGTGAAAGTCTTTGATATACCCAGTAGTTTTAAATACCTCAGTGATTTAGAACAGCTTAGCATTTAGGAGCCATAATACAAAATGTCACATTAGTTTTATTACCCTTAATATGCCGCTTAGAATAATAGCCTTAGCTGAAACCATTGTGATGGTTCCATTATAGCAGAAAACCAGCATAGCTCAGGCAAGGCGCTAACATACAGGTGAAGTCCCATTAGCATGCCGCACTTGTAGTCTGTACTGTCTCAGTGTCTGTGTCTGATTTGACAGGCTCTTTTTCTCATTCCAACTCTTAAATGGAAAAATACTCTGCTCTCCATTTATGTTATAATAGAAGAGTGGAGGGGTGGGAGTGAAAGAGGGATGGAGGGAAGGAGAGAAGGGAGAAAACTAAAGAAAGGAAAGACTTAGAGAACAATATTATACAGCAGTTTGTGCTGGTTCCAGTCCAAAGTGGTGAGTGGGAAACATGACAGATTAGTGTGAGCAACGATAACCAGGAGAGACAATGATTATAGGCTGTCAGCCGCTCAACCTGTTCAGTCTTGCTGCTGCTCAGTGAGTATGCTAAAAAATAAGATGCAAGGACACAACACAGGCATGCAAAAAAAAGGAAGGAAAGAACTTCCAGTCAAATTAGCACCACTTAAATGACTGTAAAGGAGCAGAATGAAGGTTAATGGTTAACAGAGTCAAGCATGTATTTGGCGTGTGTGTGTATCCATGTGTGTTTTGGTACCTTCCAGCTAAAATGTAGACTGGTCTGTGTGACAGACACGAGGCTGAGGTTGGAGGGGTGGGTGTCAGGGGCAGCCTGCAGTGTTTGAATCAGCCTAGAGGGGGCGCTCATTGGACTGGAACCAACGATGTTCACCTGCTGCATCCTAAACCTGGAGACCACAAAAATCAAACTTTAAACACCACAGTTTCATGTAAAAATCAGTGTGTTCCAGTGAGTTAGCAACAAGCTTCTTCAAGTGTTGCAATCATCTGTTGCTCTGGATTCACCCAGAAAATTTCACCTGTAACAAATTTTCAAGTTCGGTA
>NW_015113958.1:119753-134935 GCF_001443285.1 Poecilia latipinna | reverse complement strand
AAATTATGTTTTATTATTTAGCACACCATGTTGCGCCCAGGTTACTATTTGTGTTGTGCAATGCTCTCACTTCCGCCTATGAGTTGTTGATAAATGCTAAGTGTTAACAGCATGACATCCAATTTTCAAGTTCGGTAATTACTGGATTTTTATTGTTTTCCTGGGGACCTAAAAGCAAACTTAAACTGACTGGAACAATGCATGGTATACGACAGCCTTTTTCCTCCCGGAGCAGCTGCCTGTGGCTGGTTCAGAGCAAAAGGTGGGGAATAGTGAACGGGAGTATTTATGCAGATGGAGCGGATAGACGGAACAAAGCAGGTGGTAGTTCTGTATTTGATGCTTAGCGTAACTGTAGCTTTAAGGACAAACTGCAAAGTAAATTTCATATCATCCCCTCCTAATGTGTGGAGGAGCACATTGTGGCCGTACATAGCTGGTAGATGTAGTTCTGTGCGTTTCTGTGTGTGATGAAGGAGCCAAATCCTGTCACTAATATGGACATAAAAGTTATGAATATCTGGGCAAAGTCAGAGTTCACCTATTAAATTGATAGAAGATGAATATGTAAACGTTAAACTGGAGTATAACATTTTCTCATAAGTGTCTTTGTGAGCCTGCCTCTTTATTATTAAATTGAATATAATTTCAGATTTTTGTATAATTTTTGTCCAGGTTAATTTAAAAAGTGAGCTATTATTGTTACAGGTTAATTTTCTAAAGTATAGAAAAGTAATTGTAGACATGAACAAATATGAAAATTTGGGCCAATGTTGATATCCGGTATTAATACTACCGTTATGGTAGAATCTACCAATGTTTTATTTTATCAAATTCTTATTTGATTACTCAATTATTTGTCAGAATAATCAATAGAATACTCAATTGCTAAAATAATGGTTTACAACAGCCCTAGCATTGTTCTATTGTAGTAGATTAAACACAGCATTTTTACTCAAACAACCTACACAACCTTGTGACAGAGGCACTCATTATTAAAACTGTATAAAGGAAACCCAACAAATTCCTATGTTTCTCTAACACAGTGGTTTACTGACTGGTAAAAGTGTCAGAAAAGGTTGTAAATATTTTATCTTACCTCTCTGACAAGATCAGTAAAAGGATAGTCTGATTTCAAATCTTTAAAAGTTAGGCATAGTGTCAAACTTTAGAAATGTTTTCACTATTAAATTATTGAACAGCAAAAATCAACATCTGGAGCTCTTCATGAGAACTTCTTTAGTTGTCTGAGAGCAGCAAGTAGTGAGTCAGTAAAACAGCTATGTCTAAACATGTAGACTTGTAAACACAAAAACATTCATGAGAGAGAGTTTGTTGCTTTTTCTGTTTCTAAATGCAGCTATGCTTCGGTGTGGCTGTGACTGATGAAATGTGTGATTGGCAGAGTTTGCCTAAGAGACTACATCTATGAGTTATTGTCTATGCGATGGGGAACAAGTGAAAGCAAGATGGAAGAAGAAACCAGAAATACAGACAAGTGCAACGATTCATCTAGTGTCCCAGTGGCTCTGCCTGTGACAATGAGAGCTGTGTTAGCTTCGAACATATTTTCATATCAAAATATCAAACTTCTGAAAAGTTACATTTCCAGAATTCGCTGATTAAATTTTTAAACTAAAACTAGTTTGGGACTCGATTAAAAATTTAAACAAGTTAATCGTAGGGTTTGTAATTAATTAATCAAAATGAGCATGCAGGTTCTTAAGATCCTCCTGCAAACGGCCCACCCCCCTGCTGATGCCCCACCAAGCAGTGGTGATGATCATCGATTCAAATTTTTATAGTTTTCGTTTGTTGTTTAGCTGATCAAAAGTTGGATCAAGGTGGTTCAGAGGCGCACTCCTGTGACTTAGCTATATAATAGTATTTGTTGGATCAAAGTTTCTTTTGGACACCTTTATAAAACTCATAATTCTCTGGTGTTGCCAATGCCAGTGGACCAGGAGAAGCAGCTTTGTCATTAATCCATTTGCTTAGGGGATATGGATATGTTGTGTATCATAGATACACAAAGGACTTTTGTATGTAAAAAAGAAAAAAGTAATTAATTGTGTTAGGATATGTGTTAATTAATCAAAATTAACACTTTAAAGTGCCATAAACAAAACTAAAACCAGAAAAGTTCATAATATATTTTTGACAGATATTTCCAGATGGACGAAAGGACGAATTTTTAAACAATAGAACAAGACATAAAGTCTGGAAATAAGAATATTCCTCCATTATAATCCAGAATCAGAAGAACAAACTCCATATTTTTCCACACTTTGTATGAATCCTGAATATTAGGACTCATCCTAACATTGACATGAATGTCCCCTCAGGGACATTCATGTCAAGCGGACTTAAGGAAAATGAGAGCTTATCAAAGAGAGAACACATTCTCTCCTCTTCTCCTTGCCTCTTATTCTCTGCTCGTCCTGAAGTTTAATGCCTTCTGTTGCCATTCCAACTTTCTCATCAGCATTCCTCTCCCCTCCGCTTCCTTATGCCTCTTATTTCCCCCTCCCCTCTCCTATAGCTAGTTTGCAAGAGGGTAATAAGGATCTGCATGCTGCAGCTGTGAAGGTGCTGACAAACAGAAAAGTCTCAGATGGAACTGTCTCTCTGTGTGCCTGTGTGATTTATCGAACTTCACCTGAGCCCTGCGATACTGCAGAAACTGCAGAAGAGTGAGATTTGTGTAAGCTGGAGCATGTGCACACGCACACTTAGCATGTGCAGTGCTGTGAGCCTGTGAAAGTGCTCAGACGTGCTCTGTGCGTTTGCTGCTCACCTGTACTGAGTGAAGGGAGTGAGGCTGGTGATCTCCAGCGTGTCTGCATTCGGCTCGTTGTCTTTCTGGTAAACGACCCTCCATGCCTCCTCCCTCCCATCCTCCTTCACCACCTGTTAAATACAGAGCATGTTGCAGAACAGGTCTCCTCCTGTTGTGTTTTAACATTGATGGTAACCACTAAAGTGCACTCTCAGCACAAACACACTTGTCCTTCAACGATCCATCTGGATATGACGGTTTTGCCATCAGAACCAGGGCGGAACCTGAGCATCGCTGTCCGAGGACTGATGTTAGAGATGACCAGGTTGGAGGGAGCCCCAGGAAGTTCTGCAAACAGAAGAGAATATTACCAAAATACAATTTTTTTCAGAAATTAAATTTAAAAAGTTAGACTTCTAAACTGTATACAGCCATTACACATAGTGATATATTTCAAATGATTTATTTTATCTTTGTGAATGATGTTTTATTATGGCTTAGAGCTGAAAAGCACACAAGAATGTTAGAATATTCATGGAATTTCACTGAGTTCCTTCACATTACAGATAAGTCTCACCTGTGTAGAGTTGCCTTTGGTTCATAATAGCTCGAACACTGATCGATAAATTTGAAGAATATAATGCTTTATAATTTGATTTTGGCATTTTGACAAAATAATATTTGTTACCTGTTTCGTAATTAGGTACTATATTATATTTTATGGTGCAAAGCTCTTTGAACTGCCTTGTTGCTGAAATGTGCTTTATAAATAAACTTGACTTAACTATAATTCAGAGAAGACCAATAAAAAGAAAGCAATGTCTGCACCAGAAACCCATGTACTGTATGGTACTGTATGTCATGTTCCTTTTGCCTGAATTCCTGCATCAGTGCAGCGTAGTAAGAAGGTGATCAGCTTGTGGTGCATTTGGTGGTGTAGTGGAAGCCCAGATTCATTTAACTTTGGCTGAGCTTCACTGTTGGCTCCAGTCATGAATATGTTCATTTAAAACGATTGTTCTGTGACTTAGATTTTTCATATGCTGGAGTTGATTCTGTTTTTTTTTTTTGTTTGTTTCGTCATAAAAACAACAAAAAATTCCTGTGTTGTCTTTAATTCCTTTTTTGATCCTATAACTTTTCCTGGTTTATTATTTTCTTGGCTTGTGCTCTCCTTGTGTTTTACCTTTTCTCCACTCACCCCTCCGCTTCTCCAATGTTGTTCTATCAGTCTCACCTGTTTCCACTCAAGTAATCATCTACCCATATTTGAGCTCCCTGTTTCAACTATTCCTTGCTGGACTCTGTCTGTTGCCGGGACTTCCCGTTCTAGCATTGTCTTCATGTTGTCTACCATTTTTTAAACTTTGATTTTCAGTTTTTAAGAAATTCCTGCCAGCTACCTGCTTACAATTAGCTCCTATTACACCACCTATACATGAAGGAATCAACTGTCTCTCATTTTCTCCTTCACAATACCTCCAAGATTCTCTTTGGGGTTTAGGTCAGGCAAGGTTCCTGTCATATTAAGTCCAATACCACAGCTAGAACACCAGGTATTGGCACTTCAGACAGGGTGGGAAGCTTCCAAGTTCATCCAATAGTTGTCTTCCTCTTATCTTGGAACAGGTGGTGGGGATTATGGGCTTCCAGAATATTAATAAAAGCTGGGGTCCTCACAACTTCCAGAAATATAGTCATAGGCTTGATATGTAGAATGCTTTGTAGGCTACATTTAATGTCTGTAAAAAATCTTTTTTATTGGCTTTATGTAATATTTCCATTTTCCGAGAAACTAAAAATATAAGGTTCTGATAATCATCTAAATAACATAAATGCATATTAATATAACCACCTCTGTGTAATGAACTCTCATCAGTTTCATATTTTGAACTGAATTGCTGAAGCAAATTCATATTTTCCAGGATGTTTTATATTGAGACGTATATGCAGCTTTTACGCAAAGCTGCAAAGAAACTCACAAAATGTAGCTGTTAACCTGAAACTCCCTTCCACTCGTGAAGGTCATATACTTTTACTGGCATATAAAATATTACTGGACCAAAACCTGTGGATGCATTTCCTTCATTATGAAAAGAGAAGTTGGTGTACTGCAATTGAAACATTTCAGTAAGTGCTCACAGATCCATCGAGATAAAAAAAAACACCTCTGCTTTTCGGTACTGTTGCATACAAATGCAAAACACTTTATTTACAGAGGCCATCGTTTTGCTCAAGAAGAAAAGGACAGAAGCATCACAGCATGACAGATTATTTCAGCAGGGTGCAATAAAAGAAATACACTTCAAAATAACATTTTCTGTACAGACTTTTAAGTTGAGCTAGAAAACAAAGGTGTGAAAAACAGCAAATGTGTTGGACTGTGGGAGGAAGCCAGAGAACCCAGAGAGAACCCATGCATGCACACTCCATGCCAATCAGGCAGGGAATCAAACCCAGGACCTTCTTGCTGCAAGGCAACAGCGCTACCAACTGTTGCCTACCTACTGCGCCACTGTGCAGCCCATGTTTGTTACTAGCTGAGAGTAAAAAATTAAATAAATTACAGTATGACAATATTTTAATTTTCTTATTTAAGCCAAAATCAATAATTGAGAAAATACAAAATTTTAATTGTCAGCCTCACTCTGACTCCACCATTTATCAGCATTATCATTAGCCACATTAGCCTACAATGCCCTTATACCTACATGAAGCATAACGGTGGAAGCACAGGGTTGGTTTCGTCGCTTCGCCATTTCGTGGCCATCAGAGCTGTGAGTTTCCTATAGTTTATTTGAATAGAATAGAGCACATCTCAATAGGGGAGCACAGACTGACTGCATCATTGGGCTGTTCATATCCGTGAAGCTAATATTTAAACAAGTAACCTTAGTGCTTTTGGTCTAGGAAGTTTAACGTTGTAGATTATATGCATTTGATGACATTTTAAAGTTAACTTAAAGTGTTACATCTTTATGACACTTTAAAGTCATAAAGGTATGATGCTAAGGTATGATACTTTTAGTGTTGCTTAAACAGTAACAGAACCCTAATCAACTTTTTTGCAGATAAATTGTCAATATTGGGCCACAAGGGTGCTATCTTTATGTATCTATGCTAATTGGGACATTTTTTGTGTTACCATGTAATTCTACAATATTTAGCCTGTCTTAGTGCTGCCCTCTATGTGTGACTACTCTATTGGTTAAAACAGTACAGCTTGGCATCAGCTTGGCTGATGTCTATGTTTGGGTCGAAAACAATCTCAGACACACACTCAGTATCTAATATATTTAAAATGTATTGCTTTGATAACTTTAGTTACAACTGCAATGCTTCTTATTTCCAACCGACTTTTACTAAAAAGGAAAAAAAAGGCAAAAATAGGAAATAGTGTTCCCAATTATGAGTTCAGCATAGCTTGGAACAGAAATAAAGAGAAATTACCACAAGCACTTTTTTCTTTAAATGAGTCCATCTTCTGACACAGGAAATTCAAATTTAGAATGTTAATTTTAAGTAAAGGATTTACATTTATGTCTATTTCTTTCTGCTGTGTCAGAGCAATTCATGTATTTTTTTTCCCAAGGTCGACAATACAAGATGGAGAAAGATAAATCTGAAGAGCAGTCATGGCGATGGGGGGGAAAAATGCATTGTCCACCATGTTCCTTTTAACCCTTGTGTCCAGAAATGGGGTCCAACCGACCCCACACACGTAAAATTTGTATCACTTTTCACAGTCCTCTACGTTTGCCTCAATCCTCACACGCACAAGGGTTAATGCCTGTAAATGTCTGAATAGGCAGCAAGCTGTGAAATTGCGTTTGACCCATTCTTATTCTGACTTTATCCCATCTCCATGGGAATAATAAGAGGGAGGAAGCAGGCAGTTTGGGTGACCAGCTGTGTCAGGGGAGAGGAATGAGAAGCTGAAACACAAAGACTTCACAGGGAAATGATAACCACCATCCTCCACCCCCTGTACTCAGGACAAATCTTCATATCGCAACAACAATCAGAACATCAGCAGAATATACAGTCATGAACAAATTTGTAGGGTCCCCTGGGAACAATGACTGAACAATCTTGAATTCATCTTTTTTTGCAGTAGCATCATCACACATTGAACATTTTGGAGGAAAAACTGTAATCTGAGTACACTTATTCAGCAGAGCAAAATGTCTCTGGTTGCTAAATTGCTGGCAGTCCTACTGATACTATATTTTGCAGAGGCCCTATTTGCCAGTAGGGCAGGACTCACTCATTGCCCATAACACTTCCTAAGGCAGGGCATACAGATTGTTGGATTTCTTATGCACTTTTCTCTTCAGCTCATCAGATGTTTTCATTTGGTCTGGGGTCTAAAATGACTAATATGGTTTCTTTGGAAGAGAACCAGAGGTTTCTAGAAGCTTCTAATTATTAATTCAAGTGTTTCTGTTTCTCTGGAGTATAAATACGCTGAATGATAACTTATGTTTTTAGAGTAATGCCAGGAAGAAAGAGATGGAAAAGCATCTGATTCATAGTAGAGGAACTGAAATGCTGTGGATCTGTTTCACTTCCAAAGGACCTTGGAATGTTGTTAGAGTGCATCGCATCATGAACTGTTTGAAAAAAAAAAAAGATTTTTAAAGTACAGAACAGAGGCCTTTAAAAGAAAACTACAAATGTCTCATTATTTAGTGGGATAACAATCCAAAATACAGGAATGGCTCACCAGACACATGAGCAACCTTCTTCAACGTCATCCACTCAATAAGCATTTTTTCAAACTGATTCTAGAATGAAAAATCATTTTTTTGAGAAAAAGCTGACCTATAACCTGACATATAACCCCAAACGCCTCATATGTGTCATACATAACAATTCAACTTGACATGAAGAAGAAGCTCAACTTTGTCGTCACTTACACAGAAGACTCCACTCTCGCTTTGTTGCTTGCAATTCTTGTGTTGCATACTTCATGTTTAGAGCCACTCACTGGCCTGAGGGGGTAAAAACAGGGTTATGGGCTGTTGCATGTGTTTCTAAGAGAATAAAACCATTACTGGAAATGGTCCGGTGTGGACTCAGATGTCTTTGAAACTGACGCCTCGTTTTGCAAAAATGCTTTTCAGTGTGGGTGGGGCCCTAAACCTAGATCTTACAGAAGAGAAGTGGGAGTGAATGAGGTTGTGAGAGGGTCCAGAAATTTGGTTGCCATAGAGAAATTTTGTCTAGTTGACAAAGTTTCCAGAAGGGTGCAGACAGGGAACATACTAAAATCTATTGATGGTCTGGTAGGCTCAGTTCAATTGGGGACCAAAATTGCAATCTGTCTACCCCCTCACCTGTGGTGGCGCTGCACCAAGAACCACTGTAGGAAACGACACAAAAACATCTAAACATGGCACTGAGCATACTTTCCTTTTTAACAAAATGTAAATAAAAATGGAGCAGTGTCAGATTTTAGTGGTTTAGTGGTTCTCTTTTGCAAATGTGTCAAACAATCTTCAACAATCTGCTCAGCATGAGACCAGCCTGACATGTTTTGCTTATGTTTACCCAGAATGCCCTGAAGGTCCGCTTCATGTTGTCAAGGAAACCTGAGCTCATCCCATTTCCCCATGCTGGAGATTTTAGTTTAACAGTAACAATACATGAAGTTACATTGAAAATGAATCACGCAAAGTAACATCTGGACCCAACGGTAGACTCAAACTTCAATAAAATCAATCAGGTTGTATTTGTTGTGTTTTGTCTCATGTAAACTTTGCTTTAATTCTATTTCTTTTTGCATTTAATCATAAGAAATCATAGTGAGGCAGAGAGAGAATTACCAAGCCATGAAATAGGAACACCAGGCTTCCTGAAAGGTAACAGCTCTATTGTGCAGCCACTTTGGTTTCAAATGATTAGAATAATGGATGATTCCTGTTTTCTTTTCAGAAGAACACTAATAATAACTCAAATTATGATTATTATAAGAGTAACTAATAAGTTATGGTTATCATAATATTATAAATGAGTGCTAAATCAGAGAAGCTAAAGAGGTTATAGATGTGATTTTGATGATGAACTTGAAATGATATAAAATGTGTAACTGCAATGAGAGATCACTGATGTTGTGTTGGAGGTAGATTGGTGAAAGGTTAGGGAAAAGAGGAACTAAAGAGAGAGGAGAGTTGACCAATGCTTCAAAGTTTGCTGATTTGGAAACAGATTGTTGGAAATCAAACTGCTGAAAGAAGAAGATTGTGCAGGTAAAGGAGGTAGGGTGACATTTGAGCAACCCCAGGACATGAACACGGATATCATGTCATAATATTTCTAAGGCAAAAAACTCAAACCTATAAACACAGAATATGAAAAGCTTCTTTTTTGAACTAGCTGTCAGGAAACACAATTAAGCAACACCTGCTATCCCTAGTAGAAAAATAGTAAACACCTGAACGTCAAGCTTCAGGGTATCAATAACAGGAGGAGAGAATAATTGGAAACAGATTTAGCTAAGAGTACAAAAAAAATGTGACAATAGGCCTCACTGATGTAACACACGCTTGTTCATTGACACTGCTGATAAAAAAGCACCGACTGCACATTGAATTGCTGCTTCTGTCACATTAAAACTGAAAGCTGCTCAGAGGCTGGGGCAGAACAACAACAACAACATGGGAACAATTATTTCCTCCACACTGTGCTTTTTATAACCGGGAATAAATCGGACAGCAACAATAAGCTCTTTCATATGCACAATTCAGCCACAGCTAAATATTCATATAAATGGTTTTTAGATGTCAGACTTTCAATTGCCACACATAATTTATAGCAAGTCCCCCGAACAGACAACTGACAGCTGCTGAATGAAATTGGCATTAGTTATGCACAACAGTTTTTTAAATCTAGTGCTAATGAATCAAACACTTGACAGCTTGCTTCTGTCAATAAAACTGAAAAACGCAATCTCGTCTGCACTCAGCAGCCCAAGTCAAACACAACAAAGACAGCAGAAGCACTTTTCTGTGATGCGTTTGATTAACACTTGAGGTTTAAAGATTTACGGTAATCCAATGATTTAGTCTGAAGTTGAACATGACATTAACACATCTGTAAAGGCCATTTCAATCTGTAGAGACTCACACAGAGAGAGAAACATTGGACCGAGAATTTGGCGCTCGGACACCGGCGGAAGACATGCGTGCTGAGAATCGCAGCGAGCTTGAATGATCGGCTCGAACAAAGCTCAGGTAGGTCTTCCCCCGGGCCCAGTCACTGGTGGTGGAGCGGAGCTTGGCGAGAGGAGTCTTGAGGGGACCTGGAGGCATCTGGGAGGCTGGTGGTGGAAACGGGGAGAAGGTGGGTTGAAGCACAACTGAAGCGGGTGGATCTGTGGTCGCTTCGTCTTTTGAAGGAGCCAGGTGATTGGATCGAGGTAGAGGTGGTGCGTCCTGATTGGCTGGGGTGAAGGCGAGGTGATACGTGATGCCGGAAGAGTCTTACAGGTTGAATTTCCGCCTAGGGCTTCATTTCTAACATCAAATGCTGTCTAAGGCTTGAAACTATCAAGTGGGTTTTCCACTTTAACAGAAAGTTGTAAAGTGACTCAGTTATTGCTTGACTGAGTCTTAATTCAACTGTTTTAGTCAAATATTCACCTAGTCATCATAAGCTTGAAGAAATGTTCTAAATTTTATTTTAGTGATGCTTTTGAACCACTTCTTTTTCAAAGTGGACTGATTATTCATCTGCGCCTACAATGTTTTTTGTTGGAATTCCCAGTGAAGTTCAAGCTTGAATCATTAGTCCCTAAATGTCCAAGAAAATTTGGTAAAAGGTCCAGGATCACAAACTTTCAAGTCTTGAATTGAAAACTGTTCAAGTCCAGTGTTGCTACCAGGGATGGAGTGCAGAACGGTTCTTTCAAGACCAAGACCAAAACTGAATGTTTGGAATTTCGGCAAATATTTCAGGACATTGCTTTTTGTACACCACAAAATGCAAAAAATTAATGAAAAAATTGCTAATTACTCAACCATATAGGGTTTATAGTTGATACACTGAACTGGGCACTGTCCCTTTCAAAATTTTTTAGTACAAAAACTTTGAGGGCTGCCATATCCCCCCTACCACCAGGCTTAGCGGGTGTTCTGGGGGAAGCCCTGTTACTATTCCTAAAAAACATCATGGAATATCAGTAAATTATTAGATGTTTATTAGTCCATTCAGGCAAGCAAATTGCCTCACAAATGAAATTTCCAAAGCCAGTAGTGATAATAGACTCTGTGGTTTACCATAAAGCAAACGGGGACTACACATGGACAACAGACTACAGAAGCCAAGTGGAAATATTTTTTTCTTACATGGATAATGACCATAAAGACATCAAAAATACTGAGGTTAACATTTAAAATAGATAATTTCAAGCTCAAACCAAATATAGCCTTCATGTCTACCCTGAGTGTATGTAAACTTCTGACCTGAGCACCATTTGTGTGAACCACCAGATAATTTCCCCCCCAAATGTCACCACTCTTCTCCAAATTCATTCAGTGAACTTGTAAAGGTTATAATCTGAAAATGTTGATATCAGCTGCCTGGCTTAGATGAATGACAAAATTTTCTCAACTCCATGAATTCATGAATAAGTAAACCAGAGTGGAATCTATGTTTGGTGGAATGCTCCCATCTCTCTTTCTCTTTTCATTCTTTAGTTATTTTTCCTAATCTTCCATCTTTCATCTTTCTCTCTCTCTTTCTTTTGCTTTCATGAATTAATCAATAACCTCTGAATCTAAGAACTGTCTGGATCCATCTTGCTTTCACTTTTTCTGCTTTTACTCATAAATTAGTCATTAGATAATATTGGGACAAAATTCCTGCTTGCATGAGGACTGGCTTTTTCCCCCCATCCATTCTTCGCCACTGCCACACAGTCCATTTGTCAGAGACTTTGGTCCTCCCTTCTAAGAAAATTGCATTTACTTGCATTTTCCATCTGGGCATCCCCTAGCTCTCTTCCAACCTTCTTCTGATTGTTTCATGTCCTGCCCAATTAATTGTTGCATCTCTTGTCTGCAGTTAATCAGCTGTAATGATAACTGCAATTTGGGCAGTCCCATGAACTTGTCATGCCCGCAAAAGCAAGCTTGCACATAGTACACAAACAGTAAAATGACTAGGACTGAGTTGCAGTAAATGGCAGACTTTTGTCTGAGTGAGAATGTGAAAGCGTGTGTCGGCTGTGTGGGTGATGATTCATGGAGGCACAGAAACAGCCACTTATCAGTTTGAAGAATGACAACAGCTTCATGAGAGCTCATCACTCATATTTACTTTGCCACGCAAGTGCACACACACACACGCGCACACGCACACACACGCCATAAGAATACTGACTCTAACATCCACTTTTACAGGCTCACGCATGTTTGCTTGTTTATTTACTGCACCTGGTGGGACGCCGGTGGATACGGTGGAAGACGTGACCACGCCCTGTCCTGCACCCGTCAGCGCTGCCACCTGAATGGTGTACGCAGTGGTTGAGGTGAGACCTGTCAGCTGGTACTCCAGGGTGGAGTTGGACACGGAGCGCTCCACTCGGCTTGACCTTACACTAGGCACCTCCCACCACAGTATGTAACCTGTCAGAGGGGTTGGGAAGAAGGCTGGGTTAATAAACATGCATAAAAACATGTGGTGTCATGTACAGACAAAAATATCCCAATTGAAGCAAACCTTCTAGTTAAACGAACTAAAGTTCAGTTAAAGTGGACCGAACAGGGCTGGTGGGAATGCACCTTATTTTTATTTGTAGAAAACATTCCACTTTGTAATTCTGCACTACTTTGATTTGTTGTCATATAAAGTACCAATTTAATGCACATATATATATATATATACAGTTATAACGTGACGAAACACGATAAAGTTGAAGGTGTATGAACACATTTGTGAGCCGCTGTGCAATGAGAGGATTACAGCCCAGCAGGAGGAGGGAGTGTGGGAGGAGTAAGTAGAGTCAAAATCCCTGTCTGTCCCTTTGCATCTTCACAGTCATGCATCACACTCCACCACACTCAAATGTGTGTGTGATGAGGCCACTTGTGTGGAAAGCCCTAAGGAGAGCAACCGGTCCCTCATCTATCTATGGGCTCACCAGGTTCTGGATGAAAAACAGGTTGAGAAGAAAAGAGTAAATGTGCAAGGTGACCTTGATTGAATGCACACTTTCTCATTTGTCTGAGTGTGGAAGCTGACTGTAAAACCTCTGCTGGGGTGAACGTTGGACACGCCAAAACCAGCATATACATATATATGCGCTCTTAACACACATAATTAATTCCCAGCATCTTGTTGTGCTTCTCAGCAACATCATCTGACAGACCCACGGAGAAGCAGAGGAAAAATAAATGAGGGGGCTCTTCTGCTCAGCGATGTGCCGCACAAACAACACCCTGGGTGTTGAGATGTGTGAGATGACGGCATGTTTGCAATAATGTGGGAAGACAAACTGCAGAGGGAAGGGATTAGCTGATGATGAATCAGTTGTACACAAACATAATGTCAGTGATAAAGGGGGGTCTTTGGATGTCAGAGAATATGGAGGAAACTCTTAACAGAAGGTTCTTTTGAAGAGGAGCCTTTACAATCCTTCTTCAATTAGAGATTTTCAGGACCGTATATTTCCACCTCAGAAAAATATGTTTTAATTGGAAAAATTGTCGATATTTTTTCCTTCTATTGCACATATTAATGACCTGTGGGAACAGATAGTGACAACTTACTGAAACTTGTCTCATGATAGAGCGGCAAATAATATAAAAGTTCTAGGATTATGGAGGGGGATGTGGAGGCAGATAGAAGATATGATTGGTGATTATACACTGCCAAGATGTAATGCTCTAACCAGTGATGATGCCATTCTTGTCCTGTGGCTCAGCCCAGCTGACTCGAAGGGATGTGTCGAGGATGTCAGTGAAGCTCAGGTGGCGAACACGTCCAGGCGCTGAAAAAAGAAACAAAACACACATTCAATTCTTGCAAATCATTACATCAACAAATAAGATAGCAAAAGCTCGTACAATGTCCTTCAAACATATTCATAGCCCATTTTGTACAACCACTTTATTTTATTGGGATTTTCAGAAAAAGAACAAAACAAAGCAACACAATTTTGAGGGGTAACTCTGGAGAATCTTCAAAGATCTACGGCATGGGTTGATAGGACATCTATTAACTGTGCTCTTCTCAACTCTAGTTTTTTGGAAAAGTGTCAAGAAGAAAACGTTAGATGCATTAGAAGTCATGTTTTCACTTGGGCTCAGGCCATACAAGAGAAACATTAAGCATGGAAAAAGGTAAACTAAATGAAACTTATATTTAAAAAGTTAGATGTGGCAGAAGATTTACACCCTGAAATCACCATCCTCATGATGAAACATGGTGATGACAGCATCATAGTGTGGGAGTGTTTTTCTCAGGGCAGGGCAGATTTTACAGATCCATTTAACTAATAAAAAATTCAATTTATTTCACTAACTATATCACTAAGTGAAATACATTATTATTGATTAAATTCACAGAAATGTCCAACAAGAGGAGAGGTGCAGAAAATATACAAAGGACGTCCAAGGCAGGTTAAAAACAGACAAACAGCAGTACCTTCAGTGAAAGAGTCTATCACCCTCTATGGGACTTGTCAAGATTCTAACCACAGACTGACTTCCCTGTGGTGCAGAGCCTTGCCACCAGCTCTGCCCACAGGAAGCCCAACAAGCGGGAAAACAAACAAACAAACAAAAAAAACAATTCTACCTCAAGTAAACTCTTAAAGTATACAAAGTAATAATAATAAATAATAATACTGAGGAAAAAAGAGAAAAAATATAAATAAATAAACTTGTGATCAGAAATACAACAGTCAATTTAATAGAAAACACTCGATATGTTGGCTGGAAAAAATGTATTACCGAGGTTTGGCTTCAACTGAAAAATGATGCCAAACAAATAGCCAGAGCTACATCACAAAGACCAAAGCATATTGAATTATGAAATGTTAGAATGGTCCATTCAGAATCTGTGGCAAAGCTTGGAAATTGATGTTCATAAACACTATCCATCCAGTCTTCCTCAGCATGAGCTATTTTACAAATTTGAATAGACAAAAAATAAAATAAGAATTTAAACTAGCTACCTATTCCGTCCTCCTCCTTGTTATACATTACTTAGTTTAGGCCTATCACCTAAAATCAATCCCAAAATTAGGATTTATTATTGAGGGTTGTGGTTGTAATATGACAAAATATGAAAATGTCTAAGGGGTATAAAGACTTTTGGGTAACACTTTATTTGAAGGGGGTTGAATAAGACTGTCATGACACTGTCATAAACATGACATAACACCTGTCATGAACAT
>NW_015113958.1:100327-114047 GCF_001443285.1 Poecilia latipinna | reverse complement strand
ATGTTCATGACAGGTGTTATGTCATGTTTATGACAGTGTCATGACAGTCTTATTCAACCCCCTTCAAATAAAGTGTTACCGACTTTTGTGAAGTAGCGTAGGTTTCATTCACATTCCCATCACATCTGCATTGACCAGCAAACCCCTAATACACATGCACGTCATTTTTCATTTCATCCATAGCTCTCTAACCCCTCTCCCTACAGAGTGATTAAGCTATTCATCTGAGACATTCAATAACACTCACGCACAATCACATGCGCGCACACATGCAAAAAACTATCATCAAGCAGAATTACACCCACCGTTAACCCTGCAACACGCCTAGCAACCAATCAATACCAGTCCACCACTGTGTTCGCGCGTGTGTGTGCGCGTGTGTGTATATGCTTGGCTTCTAATATCCTTTTCCCACTCAATAATTGCTGGTTGCTAATAATTGCTTGTCTGTCTGCCTAAAGGCTATTGTGTTTATTCAATGGTGTGACTATGTGTGTGCTCTTGTAACTGGGAGTGGCAGCTATTATGTTTATCCATGCAACAGTGGGCTATAAATACCAGCATGCATGAAGACATATGAATCAATTCCCTTTAAAAAGACACAGCAGATTGAACAGAAGTGGCGGGGAAACTAGTAACAAAAGAAATTTGACAAAAAATACTGATGGGCGTGAAAGGAAAATAAGACTTTAAGAGATTAGAAAAAGTGTTGGTGAGTGTGGTTTTTAATGTATTGTGGACACAGGTGGGCATTACATTTAACAGCTGGGTTCAGAAACAAACAGGTACTTAGTTTTATTCTAATCGGCGGGCAAGGCAGCTATGTTTTATTTTTCTGCTTTATTCTCCAAAGCTTACCTGATCAGGCCACTTGGAATTTTTTTTTTTTTTTTTTTAAGATTTCTAAATGTTGGAATAATTAATTTTTTTTCTTCAAATTTAGCAATTTACATACATTCCTCTAGCATCTGAATTACCTTTGGACAAATATGTTTCCTGGAATTTTGGCCTACCTCTCCTGACAGAACTAGTGGAACTGTTCTGAGTCTTATTTGTGGGCCTTCACACTTTTCCTTCTCTGTTCACAGGGTTCCATAGGACTGAGATCTTTGTGATGGCTTTAAACTTTGTGAAGCTTTAACTTCCTGATTGATGTCTTGAGATGTTGCTTCAATATTTCTACATAATGTTCTTTCCTCATGATGTTATTGATTTTGTGCAGCCATGTCTCATGAAGTAAAACAGTCACATTAGGTGACTACTTTGATTATGACAACAGTCAGTGTTTTCAGTCTTGTTCTTCTACAATACTCTTCCTGACACTTTAGCTGATTTCTTCAGTGTGTTTGAGGTGTTGCCCTAATGTTGCCCATCCTTGTGGACCTTCATTTAACTCAGATGTTTTGAATCAGCAGCTAATAATGCAAAGCATCTTGGTGTACTTAATCTTCTGATGTCTAAGAGAATACTAACAAACTTACTAAAAAAAAATCATTCTGGTACTTAGGAAACATAAATAATTTTACTAATCTGAACTGACATTAAACAGGGAAAAATTTGCCTTATTTAATGTCAGACAGTAATAAAAAAATATGTATTTTCATAGATTGTGCATATTCTATTAGAATATTGAAATATACAGTTTTCAGCTGTACACTGCATGTGCAACTAACACTTACTATCCTCGTGTGTCTGCAGAAGGGTGGGTGCACTGCAGGGGCCGTCTCCAGGTGTGGTGAAGCAGAGAGTGGAACCGTAGTACCAGGTGAACTTCCTGAGACCGCTGACTAATCCTGTGTGCCGGGAGCTCGGGTAGTCAGGAGTAATGGTTACCACTCTAACCTCCTCAGGAGATTGTTCAGGCCAGACCAGGAGCTGTGGTAATTTAGAAAAATAACAGCAGGTGACACAAACAATAACTAATACATCTTATCAGAATCCTGCAGCAGTAATTTATTCTCAATCTACATTTTTTTATTTGTCACAGGGGCTTCAGGCCAGGGAATAATTTTTAGAATAACTCAAATTGCATTTTGTAAGCACACACATAATTGCGCCTCCACACGAGCTCTGGTAAATCTTTTTATATTAGTTTAAAAATAATAAACAGCAAAACAATTTTCAGGTTCCCCTTCCAAGAAAAGTGATTTGAATTCTAATCATTTGCTTTTTGATTGTACCTCGTAAGCATTGTCAGTCATAACAGCGACTAATAAAAAAACAGTTTCTTATTTTCCATCCAACTATAAACCTAATAAAAGAATTATTGTTTCGACAGTCAGTTTTGATTTAGATTAAAAAACAGCACTCTTGTTGGAGTTTCTATATTAGCTAACAAACTGTGAAATGTGAATGTTGGCAGGCTTTAACTGGTGATTACTCACAGGCAACATTAAGATGGGTTGTCAACATCTGAAGCTCCTTAAGAAAAGGTAACAAGCTAAAACCTGATGTCTTACTCATTATTATACCGAGGTTAGTTTCAAGATGTCTGTGGATTTAACCTTAAATTGACGTGGCGTTTGACCCAGCACAGAAACACTCTGCATTTGTAGTAGTCTGTGAGAAATATTTATTATTAAAAGCTTTTGTGTACACATAATGAAAGTACAATAGTTTTTATATAATCTAAGTGGTTTTATTGTGTCAGTGACACTTTCATTGAAATATATTTTAATGGATGTGAATCTGATTGTATGATTGTACTGAACTGATTTTTTTTCTCCATAAAAGTCAGATATGTCGCTTGATTTAATTGGCACTATAAATAAATAAACCAAATTGATGTGAATAGAAAATGTGGCACCAGTGAATTAACTAAAAAGGCAATTATGACTGTAGAGTTACCCCACATGGGAGAATGTGCTTCTAGATTTCTCTCTCAAGAAGTTTTATTATATCTTTAAAAATACTGGAAATATGTTTGGAGGGCCTGGTGTAGATTGGTTATAGGTGAAGGTCAACAGCGAGCCTTGGGCTTACATCTGGCAGTAGCCTCTTGCAGGAGACTACAAGCAGCTCTACAAGCAGTGAAACACATGATTTGTTCTGTGAAGAAAAAATAAAACTTGGCACAGTAAGGATTCACATGCATACTTAAAATTAAATTAGCAGATCAAGATGTTTATATCTGTCATTTAAACAAAGCTGCAGTAGAAGTCTGATGAAAGATTCAAACAAAACTACATCCCCTGGGTTCAAACCGTTACTCATCTACTTTGTAGTGCAAATTTCTCCAAAAAGGAAACGGATAAATCTCATAGCAAAAGAGCCAGTGATACCCAGAGACATCTGAGTGGCTGCTCTTCCCACTTCCTGCAGGTTACACCGCAGCACCAATGCTGTTATGGTAAAATAAGGTCCTCTATTATGATTTCCTTTCTGCACAGTGTAGTTTAGGTACTTTGAAAAAAAAGTGCTGATTTGATATCCTCAGGCACCCTGTGTTATTCCACATTCAAAGGGTGCTGAGAGAATTTAGATCTTTCCTTGATATAGTCATGTGAGGGTCTTTGGCTGGGCTGAAATCGAAACCCAAAGATTGCTAAAGAGCATGAACAGCAGCGAAAAGTGCCCATAGCAGACTGGATGATAGATAGACAGACAGACTGAAAGATTTATGGTAGGTAGGTAAGTAGGTAATAAATGTTATTAGCTCTGCACTGAGTAAAGTCACTTCCAAGGGCGTGAAAGTAGAAGAGAGGAAACTTGAGAGAGGAGACTTTGGTTCTTGGTGACGAGTTTACAGCTGTTATTAACTGTATTGTATATAGTCAGTGATGTGTGGGGGAGATTAAATGAGATGAGGATTTGCTTCATTTTCACTTTTAATTAATATTATTATCTACTGCCCTTTCAACAAGATGCGCACACATACACATGCACGCACACATACACACACCCTGAAAAGCTTCATGGATTTGCAGTGGTGGATCCGGTCTTCCAGAGACATCTAACAGAAAGCATCATGAAAAAGGATAGAAAACCATATAGTATTTATTGAGGCACAGAGACAACAATATCCTCGCCGTAAAACAGAGACCCACACACACCCCACAGTGACGCGGGTGAGAATGCAATGCATTCTTTTTGTCATGTTGATCAGTTCCTTGGAGGGGTATGGTGCCACAATGCAGGCCCAGCAAAATCCAATTCTAGAACTGGTACATGAGGATCACTCACACAGTTCATCCCTTGCACTCATTGTGCTTCTTGTTCTGCTTCCTAAAAATGATCTCTATCTCTCCTCTGAAGCGCTCATTATTTCTTCCTGGAACTGACCCGAGACTGAGCCTGGCTGAGCGAATGAGTAAACAACAGCCCAGCGGTCCTGGGAAAATAACCATTGTGTAATAACTCCTGGAAAATGTATTTTTGTTCCAAACATTGACCTACATAAACACACTCACATATCACCCATTATACAACAATGCTCTGTTCTTTTGGATTTTGAAAACATATCTTTATTTAGGAGCATCCACCACGATAAATGACCTGATAAATAATTGCTATTGAAATACTGATGATAGCGCTGCTGGTTTTACATCTGGAAATCTTATCATGCAGACTCAAGAGTCTCAAACTCTGGTCCAAGCCCCACTGCTGGTACCTGAGATGCTTTCATCTGCCAGGTAAAAGTGAAGTACACTCACTATGGGAAGATAAACTTAGAATTAGTGCTTAGTTTATCTAATAAGCACAGAGAAGAAAATAGCAGAATTAACCCTAATCCTCGTTGGAAAACCACTGAGGTTTAACTGCTCTGCTCTGTTTTCAGGCTATGGTTACCAAATCAATCCTACTACTGTCAAGATCCGTGTTTTTGTGTGTTTATTTTTGAGTTTTTCCTGTGTAGTCCTGTTCCTGTGAGTCTCGGTCCTGTCCTTCCCTTTGATTGCTCCCCATGTGTGTCTCATTTCCCCTGATTGCCCGTGTGTATTTAAACCCACCTGTGTCTGTGTTCGTTGTCGGATCCTTGTCGTAGTCAGTGTCGTCGTCAGATTCTAGTGTGCTCATGTGTGTGTCGCTCACAGTTGAACTGATAAGTCCTGTGTCGACTCAGCTCTCGTTTTCAGTCTTATACTCAGTTGCTACCGGTATTAGCTGCGTGCTACTTGCTACCGTGCTGCCTGTGTTTCTGGACTGTAGAGCTCCATTCATTAAATTATTCACTTTCTTCAACATCCTGGGTTCAACCTGCGCCGTCTCCTCACCACCAACAATCACACCTCATGACAACTACAATGTGTTTCTCTGCATTTTGCAAATAAATACAACATTTAATTGTGAGTCATTTAAAAACGAAACTAACAGAAAATAAAACACTCTTATTACAGTAACCATTGCTGTGTTTTAAGCCTATAGAATCCATGTTGGATCTTATAAACTAATAATTGCAAAAACTCCAACTTGTAGCTTTGACCAACTTAAATCACACTTCTGACAAAAATGGAACATACAAATAAGCAACGTTCCAGCCAGCAACACTTCGGCAATTTTAAACTGATACATTTTTAAGAAAAAAATGTATCAAATGTATATGTATTTTATGAATGTATTTTTTAGGAAAAAAAATGTATCACTGCAAAATCCTAAAATCTGAATTGTACTTTTTTAGGAAACGCAATACAAGAGGAAAGTAAACATATGGAGGGATGTTACAGTAACACATATTCAGGGCTTACCTTGTACCCCTGGTTGATGCCATTAATGAACTGTTGAGGTGGAGGGTTCCATGTGAAACGGATGGTGGTCGAATTAATAGCTACAACTTCCACTTCCTGTGGAGGTGCTGTGGGAACTGAACACAGGTACACAGACAAAATAAGTAGTTCAATAAAGTGAAAATGTAAGTTAAGAGGTAAAAAAAATTAAAAATTCCACTGGATTTCTCAAGAAAGCATAGTTGTGTATATTTCCTACAACTCCATTGTTCAACATTTTATGTCCTGTTCAGATCTTTTTCTAATTAAAAATATCTGCTTATACTGCTGAATCTAAATGTCAGACCAACTCATCTGTGCTAAGCTGCAAGATGACCTAATTTCTCTAAACAATGACATCCAATATGTTGCAATTTGCATTTATGTATTTTGCATATTATTAACTTTGAAATGACTTAATAAAGGTCTATTACAAACTGGGTTTAAACAATGGGTCACTGGATGAATCCAGAAGCCAGTTAGCTCCTCTCACATTAATCAGTTCGACCTCACAACACATAGCACCATTTATTGATTAAAGCAGATTGAATCTCATGAAAATCTGACATTTTATCCATATTAACATCTTAACTTGCAACAGGTACTCCAGTGAGTGAGCACCACACTTGCATCTTTTTATCTGAAACAACTCTTCTACCAGACATCACACATGCTTCCTTCAGTCAGCATTGTTTTAAATGTGTTAAAATCTGAGATGTCAACATGACTAACCTTGCTTGGTTTTAGGCATTATTTGATTTCTTTTGATTAATTAATTTTGATAAATATGACACACTGTTTTGTAAAAGTATTCATGTCCTTTAAACATTTCCACATTTTTATACATATATCCATAAACCTGACTGTGTTGTCTTGGCATTTTATGCAATAGACCAACACAGAAGAGTGGACAATTGTGGACAAAAATAAGCAAGTAAATTATTAAAATTAATAATAATTTAAAGTATGGCATGCATTTGTACTCAGTCTCCTTTGCTCTGATACCCCTCAATAAAATCCATCAAAAGCAACTGCCTTCAGAAATCACCTAAGTAAATGGAGGCAACCTGTACTGCTGTTCTGTGGAGGCCTCAGAGATTTGTTAAAGAATATTAAAGAACAACCAGCATCATTGAAGATCCAGGAACACAGCAGACAGGTTAAAGTTCAATCTGTAATCTGAAGAGGAGCTGCTGAAATTCACAGCTCAGGTGGGAGAATCTGACGGCA
This sequence comes from Poecilia latipinna, assembly GCF_001443285.1. NCBI lineage: Eukaryota > Metazoa > Chordata > Actinopteri > Cyprinodontiformes > Poeciliidae > Poecilia > Poecilia latipinna. The sequence continues at coordinate 107,115 of NW_015113958.1, read as the reverse complement.
GGGTAACTACTCACTCTGCACTGCTCAGATCTGGACTTTATGTAAGAAAAAGCCTCTTAAGAAGAGTGGCTCAAAGAAAAGGAAAAGGAAACTTTTTCACTTAGGTCAGTACTGATGATGAAGCATGGTGGGGTGGTGGCAGCATCATGTCAGCATGCTTTTTCAGTGTGGACAGGGAACCTACTCAGCGTTGACAGGAAGCTGGGTGGAGCTAAGTACAGAGCAGTCATGGAGGTATACCAGTTAGAGGCTGGGAAATATACGGGAAAGGGACAAAATTCACCTGAAAACACACATCCAGAGCTCCAACATAAAGGTTTACATCAAATAATATTCATGTGTTAAAATGGCTCAGTCAAAGTCCAGACCTAAATCCAACTGACGCCTTGTGCCAAGAGTTGAAAACTGATGCTTAACAAAAATTTTCATCTAATATGACTGAGTGAGTTATTTTACAAAGAATGAGACTTAGTTCTGTAGATGTGCATAACTGGTTGTATCTGTAGTAACAGTGAGATGCTCTAATGACTCTAGGGGGCATGATTATAAAAGTGAGCACACTTTCCAGATTTAAATTCATAAAACATTTTGAAAACCATGTACTGTATCATTTTTCTCCCAAATCAAAAATAATTCACTACTTTTTTCTGCTCGTTTAGTAGATTGCATTATTGTTTTTTTTTGTTGTTGTTGTTGTTTTATTGATGTATGTTACAGAAAATGAGTCTGAAGAGATTTTTTCCAGTATAAATAAAGGATTCTAATAGCATACCACATATCATATGACCTCACAATAAAGATTTCAGGGCAAAAACTAGAATTTATAACATCAAAGCAATGCTCTGAAACTACAGCAGAACAGAAAACACTTTGCAGAGTCAGTACAATCTATTAATGAAAAAGATTCAAAATACAAATATTTCACTATCCTCCTGCTATATAAACATCTAACTGCCAGTCTGTGGTGGCTCTGTGAAAACTACCAGAGCAGCTATTCAGTGGCAGAGAGAGAGAATCCATCATGAACGACTATTAAACCCAGAGAGAGGTAGAGAGGAGTGACCGTTAATCGTGTGTCTGTATGTAAGTTTGTGGGCATGTCATAGTGATTATATGTTAATGGGTTTATACTGCAACTCTAAAGCCTGGCTGTTGCATGATGGGAATGCCCTGTAAATCAGATTTTTTAACTAAAGGGGCTATATGACACTGGCATATATAAAGAAAACGCACAAACAGATTCTTCAGCCTGGAACGATATTCAAGAAACTTCTGCAATAGTGAGAGGCATGAGAAACGACAGGAAGAGTAGGAAGACAGAGAGGCAGACAGAAGATTAATTGATATTAAAGATGTTCTCTCAGTCTCTGCCATGCCGACCCTCCTCCCAGGGAGCAGCTCTTTGCCCCTCGCAGCTCACAGCTCCAGATAAAACTCTAAACTATGCCCTTCGGGGTAATCTCAGTATGCGCCAACTCCCGAGGCCGCTTGTGAGAGAGCAGGAGAAAAGTAATGTTATCAGAGTTTAACACAGACTTAAACCATATCCTCTCAGAGACAGTGAGAGGGAAGAAATGTCCAATCCATCACAGCCACTCCCATTAAAGCACATTAGAATAATTAATGAGTCTAACTCTCTCTCCTGAGTCTATAAACCTGTCTCCAACTCTTGTAATGATGACTGTGAGTTCTATGTTCACATGTGTGAGTGGATCCGCTCATCTTTAATAATTATAATATAACATTGGAGTAAAAATCAGCAAGAGACAAGAACATGTTTAAAGAAGATTAAACCTTACAACCATTTCTGCTCATCTTTCTTTTTTTCATGCTTATATTTCCTTCCTTGTTTACATTATTGATTTTTTTTATAGAGTTGAATGTGCATTCCTGGGAGAAGCCATGTTTCCTAAAATAATCACACTATTATCTGTCAGATATATCTATGGAGCTGTTGGAAAACTCTTTTCCCATCAGTTCCCTCCATCCTGCCACGCCTCCTGCTGCTTGTTAGCCAGATGGAAGATGAACTGGAATCCCTTCAGCACATCCTGGGTTGCCCTTAGAGTCTCCTCCCAGTCGACTGAAAAGTGCTTTGGCTGCTAGGGGATGCCTCGGGGGCAACTTTAATATAACTCAGAACAGCATCAACTGGCTCTTACTGTAATACTGAAAGGTTTTGAAGCTGCAGAGAGAGCCAGCATGTACTTGTCAGTCAACGGATCAGAACATTAAAAACAGGTGAGAGGAGTGGATCATGTCATCATTACATCATCCCTGTCTGTCAGGTCTGCTGTTGCTACAACAGATGTGCAGCTCTTCGGAGTTCATCAAATGTACTTGAACCCACTGTATCTTATCTCAAGACACAGTCGTCCAGGACTAAAATTACTGCATGTACTGGAATCCTGCTGAATAAATTCAGCACAATTTCTTTCTGAAAGCAGCGATGATTGAAAATGTTCTGTATATTTGCTGTGAGAGGCATAAATGAGGAATAAAAATGTGCGTGTGCATCTCCACCGACCTCCCTGCAGTGTGTACTCTGTGACAGGCCGGCTGTACACGCCCAGGCCAGCTCCTGTGTAGGCAGCCACCTGAATCTGGTACTGAGTCCAGATGATGAGGTCCTTCAGCAGACAGTAGTTAGTCTCTGGGCTGCTAATATTCTTCTCTTGGTATTCCCCCGGCAATCCAGCCAGACGGTACCTAAAGACACACATAAAAGCTTGTAAATGCATAAAAGCTTGTAAATGGATATTGAAATTTCTTGTGCGGGAGACATCACTGCCGAATGATGGTCCTGTAATAAAACACAGAACTTATCAGATAAGAATTGTTCCCTCTAGAAAACCAAAACCTGAATCCCAAAGCCTTGTCTTTGGAGTCAACCAAGACACAAGAACTCTGGAGAAAAAACACCAGTACTTTCAGTACTTTTTTAGTTTCAGGACAGGATAGTTTCTTTAGGAAACATTGTGCATCACAAAGTGGCCATCAGATGTTAACCCAGAGAAGTTGTTTGTGCTCATATCTCAGCATTTGCAGTCAGAAGGAATCATTAACACAAAATCCAAAATCAGTTTTGGAAGCTAAGCAATGCAAGACTCTAAACCTTGAAGTTGTTTTTGCAAGAAATATATCTTGTGAAATTATATACTATAATATTTGAGTTACACCACAAACTTTCTCCTTTTCCAGTTCTTCTCCCTCCTTGTCAGTTGAAACAGTGTGAAGTCTTCATATTGTATTAACCACCATAGCAAAAACATTTTGCATTTGCAATAGCTCACAGTTTCCTTCAGTAAACCAGCTTATGTGCAATGTGGAGGTGTGGGTGCTTCTCTCCTTTGGGGATGTCTATTGAATACGGACAGCAGCACAAGCATGTGCAATTATCACACTGCACTGGTGTGATAATTGAGATTTGTTGAGTGTTTTCATCACAGCCAGACCAACGGTAGGCCACAATGCACACTAAGATTCATGTGCAGTCGAGGGAATTTTAACTCACTATTGGTTAATGTGTTTTTCACTGCAAAAGACTACTTACAGTCTGCAGAGGCTTTGCTAATTCTGGCTTTATGGTCTTTTTAAGCCTTCACGACTTAAAAATCAATGTCAAGTGGAAAACAAACCAACATTCAGATTGAACTGATCACTAAAAAGCAGTAAAGGACAAACATCCTGGAAGCAAAATGTTAATGAGCAGCCAGAGCCAAGAGGAGGGCCTAGTGTAATTTTATACTAGTATTTATCATGCATATTTCTTCCTTTATTTTATAAATGGGTCTTTTCTGCACAAGTCAAGACCTTTTAAAGATCACTAAAGACGGTAAGTCTCTAATTTCCTTTCCAAATAGTACACCTTGATGGCTTTTGCTTTAGTATGTGATTTAAACGATCATTTAAAAGAATAGATGACCCACCGAGAGACCAGGGAAGTGCATTACTACTTCAGTTTTGTTCATATCTGATAGAGCTGAATGGAGCAATAATCCCCATGTCAGCATTTTAATATGACACCTATTCTCTATAACAGGATGTTCCAAAAATGCACTGGCTGCATCAGCACTCAATCACACATACTATTGCACACACACACACACACACACACACACACACACACACACACACACACACACACACACACACACACACACAGAGACAAATACAAATTCTGAGTATGCACTGGGGGCCGACATCAGTTCTCTGCAGAGGAGAGAAGATAACCTCTCTACTTTCTATCTCTACCTGACACTCTGGGAGACGAAGAGGAGGCGGACGAGGAGGAGGAGTGGGGCCAATGGAAAAGAGAGAAAATTGAGAAAATAGAAAAATAGGAAGAAAGGAGTGAGAAACTGGCAGCTGACACAAGAAGAAAAAGGAATCCAAAAGGGGAGGAAAGAAGGAGTTGGAGGCTGTGTCCTACAAAGCTGAAATGATACAGCAGGGATGTCTGAGTGTGCATTGCTGTTTTTTAACTGATTTCTGAAGTGGAGCCAGTGAAGTAGAATAAAAACTTGATAACTTCAACTACAATTATATGCAAATGTGTGTGTTTGAGACAGCTGATGACAGTTTGATTACACGGACAGTGTGTCATACTTTAGGTAGACATTACAGAAGAGGAGATCAGCCCAAGGACAGCAGCAGCATCCTCAAAGAGCACTCGTCTCTGCATGTGAAAGTATGCAACCAGGTGTGGTTTTAAAATCTCTACATTGTGTGTAGAGATTTCTATTCCAAATATATCAATGTGTCGCTAGAGAGAACTTTACCACTGATCTGTGTATTTTGTATAAGTGTGCAAACATCTTTATTGATTGATGAATATTAATATCCGTCCATTTATCATCTACTATTTACAATACACATACAAATGTCAATAACAATACTACAATAAAAGCAATAAAAGTGGAATAATTTAATGGTTCCAAATGTTTTTTTGTTTTTTTTTTTCTAAAATATTTCAACCTTAGTCATTTAGCCAATTCAAAAAAAAATTGATATTATCTTGAACAGCATTTCATCACTCGTTTCTCAATAAATAAGTCCGTATAGCTATTTCTTACCAAGAGATTTTTATTTTTTTATTTTACATATTTGGTCAAAGTTTCACTATGTCCTTAGAGTATAACATGAGACAGATAATGTGTGAAAAAAATCAACCTCTTCTTGGCTCCTTGCAGTGCTCCTACTGCCATCTACAGAACTACGCAGCTCCCAGGCAGGAACAACAAATCAGAGGCTGGAAGAATATGTAATTTGATATGCTGTGTACATGCTGTTCACTCCCCAGTAGCTGTTGTTTATTAGTCTTATGCTAGAAATTACATTTCCAACACCATTTAAAATGTTCCACTTTTATATTTCTGTCATTTTCCCAAAGGTTGTGGGCACCAAAACAGACGCTTTGTGTTTTCTGGTCAGTTGACATGGCCTGGAAATTCTCCCAGGTATAATTTTGACTTTAACCAAGCCAGGAAAGACCTGCAGTCATTTAGATTTTTTTTTCAGGGTTCTTCTCTGAGCTTGTGAATTAATGATAAGTCTGCTCTGGTAATTATCTTTTACTAAATGATAAAGCTGAGGTGATGGTGTTTGGACCCAAGCCCAAAATGGTAGCTCAGTCCCTTTCTGTTCATGGCTTTAGCCACACTCATGAAGCCAGATTGATTCTGTTCTTGGCTTTTCTAAACATTTTAAGAACATTACTAAAACAGCACTTTTACAAATTAGGAATATTAGGAAAATATTAGGAAAATCAGCTAATTTATAGCTGATGTAGAAACTCTTATTCATGCCTTTGTCTCCTGCTATCTTGATTATTGTAGTTCTTTATTTTCTGGTCTACCTCAAAGTTCTTTCCATCATCTTCAACTTACAGAAAACACTGCAGCTGGAGTTCTCACAAGACCCCATGAATATCAGCACATCACTCCTGTTCTGTCCTCATTGCACTGGCTCCCGATGACTTTAAGAATTGACTTCAAAATGTAATTTTTTTTAAAAATCTCTGAAAAGTCTTGTATCATCATATTTAACTGAGTTTCTTACCCCTTACATCCCGTCTGGTAAGCTCACATCCTTAAATCAGCTACTACTTTCCACTCCCAGAGCTGGACTGGTGACAGAAGAAGGAAGGGCTTTCATGGTCAAAGCTCCTGATTAGTGGATTGATCGTCCTCTAAATATCAGACAGGTCTCTTCATTGTCTTCTTTTAAATTATGGATTAAAACTTACTTGGATAATAAGACTTTTAATGTGTGAATTACTATTATTATTATTATTATTATTATTATTATGTTTTTCTTGTCTGCTTTTCAACTTCTTGTGATTGGGGGATGATGTTTTTTTGTTGTTGTTGTTGTTTTTTTTTGTTTTTTTTTGCCTACTTTATATTGTCAGAGAGGTTCCAGTCATTTATTCCACAGGTTTGATTGTAAACTGACCTGGATGTGACTTGTGAATTTAAACCAGGACAAGTTGTTATTTAATAATTAAATCATGACTTAAATAGGTGAGCAGTTATATTTTCACATAATGTTAGGATAATATGGATAGCTTTTCCCCTTAATAAGTGCAATCATCATATGAAAACGCTGCATGCATTTTGTATTCACTGAGGTTATCTATGTGTGGTATTTAAATTTACTGATGATCTGAAACATTTCAGTTTCTGCTCTGTACAAATGAAACGAACGAATGAATGAATGAACTTGTTTAATCCCAGAGAAATTCACAAATTTCAGAAAAACATGCAAACATCACACATATATATATA
>NW_015113958.1:83524-95392 GCF_001443285.1 Poecilia latipinna | reverse complement strand
AAAAAAAACAAACAAAACACATATATATATATATATATATATATATATATATATATATATATATATATATATATATATATATATATATATATATATATACATACACTGCTCAAAAAAATAAAGGGAACACTCAAATAACACATCCTAGATCTGAATGAATGAAATATTCCCATTGAATACTTTGTTCTGTACAAAGTTGAATGTGCTGACAACAAAATCACACAAAAATCATCAATGGAAATCAAAGTTATTAACCAATGGAGGCCTGGATTTGGAGCCACACACAAAATTAAAGTGAGATTGGTGTCAGGATAACATCATTCCCACATATTGTTTGTTTTCTTTCTTTAAACCAGGATTTAAACCAGACCAAGATTACAGTGTTTGTTTGGTGTGGGTTCACCTTAGGACATATCCTCGGAGGATGCCGTTAAGCTCGGATTCTGGAGGAGGCTGCCACTGGACCATAATGGACTGGTTTGTGCGACCGCTGGCCACAATGTTATTAGGGGGAGCACTCGGCGCCTCTTCTCGAAGCATCATCCTAGGACAAACACAGAAACAAAGGAAGGAATAAAAAATGAGAAACAGACAACATATTTGATCAAACTTATGAGTTTCTTTGGGATGTTACAGATAAAGTCCAACTGTGGAATCATACAGCAACAGTCTCTTCAGTAACAGGCTAGACAGTGTCTTCATCTTTTTTCCTCTTGCACAGACTTTTTACTGATATAAATCAGCAAGAGATCACTAATAGGCAGAATTAAAAGCATTTATCAAGCTTAAACAACAACAATTTGAATACGTTAACAAAGCTAAACATTAAAAACATTGACTCCGTGCAGTAAACTAATGGTAACTAATGCTTATTGTCTCCTCATTATGGCAGCAGTTAGCAAGAGGAACACTTACAACAACTGTGTTTAAATTCTGACCTTGATACAGGAATAAAGAGGATAACCATAAGGTCTCAGGGTATGATAAGGGCCAAAACATGATGTGTGAATCATCTTCAGATCAGCTACTGCTGTAGAGTACTTCTGGTCTGTAGGGGTCAGTATTTATTAAAGGAGTATTTTATATTTTCCAGGCATATAGTGCCATTTTATAGTACAATCAAGTAACTATGTTACCTTCAGTTATTGTAAAAACACTGTATACATTAAGCACAAATTCAAAGAAATTTGAATTTGCAACTTGACACTTAAATTGGGCTTTTCTTTCTTCAGGAAGCTCCTATTTGTTCTGCCACTCTGCTTTCAGCAAGTCATCGCAACAGTGCGTTCATTATGCCATTTATGAAAAAACATCAGACTTGCATAGTGATTTTCAACCATCAAAGTGTTCTCAAAGATACTTTATGCGCACTGGAATGAGGAATGGTTTCTATGATTAGCTTAGAAGACGCACAGTTCCACCAGGTGTTTGCTTATTTCTGCCACTAGGCACAGGAAGGAGTGCTTTGTGAGGCGGACGTTTGGCCAGAAACTGCAGCTCCAAGGAGGAGTTTTGTGAGAGCAAGCATTTAGACAGTCCTGAAAGGTTGCCACAGGAGATCCAAAGATTCCTCAAATAAAAGCAACATTCCAGCTACGATTTTCATGAGGAAATAACATTGTGACATGATATAAAGCTTATAAAAGTCAATTTTTCATAATACTCACCCTTTAAAAGCAGTCCAAGAAAGAAACAGTGGAGAATTGGATACAGGCTAATGGGTGGCCAAGGTTCACTGACACATGTGAGGAGCGTAGGCTGGGTTGTGTGGTTTAATATTATGTATCTTCATATCAATAGGTGCTGAGCACTGTCCACCATGGAAAGAACCAACAATGGGTGCATCAGCATCAGACCTGGACTACAAAGCACTAAAAGAAGTTAGCCTGGTTTGATGAATAACATTTTGTCTTACTTCGATGATAAGTGTGTGTGCATCGCTTACTGGAACAAAGCTGCACTGCTGGCAAAACCCAAGACAGAAGAGAAGGTGTGATATATTTTGCAATGTTCTGCTGGAAAACTTTGAGAGGTTACATCGCCTGTAACAGCCTCGCTAAATATTTCTGCACATTAAATATTCCCCTCTTTCCTGGGAACTGCATTCTCTGATATCTGTGGGATTTGTTTTAGAATAGTTTGAGGGGTTGACTTGGTAAATCTAAATCCATTTGACTATCTGTGGGTATGTACTGAACAAACAAGTCAGATCCATGAAGTTCTCCCTTCACAGCTTACTGGACTTAAAGGAACTGCTGCTAACATCTCAGTGCCAGATACAACAGAACATCTTCTGGGTGTTTAAGTATGAAATGGTAGAACAAATTGATCCAGATCTTTTGGTATTACTTAATCAGTGTGACGTAATGCTGTGCAACAGAACTGTAATTGAATTGTAACATTTCAGTATTCTCAAGTCCATGCTTACAAACAAGAAAACTTTGGAGCTCAAGGGAGGTGGATTTTATATTTTGGAAAATTTGACCTTATTCAACCTCAGTCCATAAGCTCAGTTACAGTAGATGAGCAACACAATATGACAGCATAAGATAGTTAAATCAACTCTAGTATAAAACGAGCAAAGACCTTGGCGTTTTATTTTGAGAAAGGCAGTATGATTCCTCAGTGCTTTTGCTCGGCTTCAATCTCTCCAAACTGTCTCCTCATTTTTTATGTTGACATTTTGAACCACTTCTCAAATTTTTTCCCACCCAATCTTCAAACTTCTACCTTTTATACAACATGTCCTTTGGCCTCAATTATTTCATGCTTCTATCTTTTACTCATCTCCTTTCCCCTTCTCTGCCCTCAAACTTCACCCGTGATTAAAGCCCTGCAGCCTTCACATGACCAGTTAAGCGCACAGGCTGTGCTGGTCAGCCTCTGGCTTTGCTGTAAGCAGTTCAGCAAACATAATCAGAGCCATATGTGCAAACACATACACATGCACACACACATAATCATCATACAGACACACATTTCTCCCTGGCTTAAGACAGGCTGTTACATCTGATGGCTGTTTCCCTTCCTTGGATTACGCCTTGCAGTTTACATTACCTTGCCCCTGAAACCCCACTTGCTTCCCCTATGTGCTCCAATTCCCCTCCGAAACATTCTCGTTAAGTTATCGAACCATTAGCTGCGATATGACTGCCTGTTTTCGTGTGCCTGATTCTGTATGTGTCTATAAATGAGTACGTTGTTCTATATGTGTGCGTGAAAGCAGGGGTGTGAAAGCTGTTAGCAAGAGACTTGTACAGGCGGATATATAGCACAGGCCAGTGGTTTTACAGCTGTGCTTTACTTCCATTAGGTTAGAAACTGTCAGACACCAGGTGCTTCAGGCATACAAGCACACATAGAAACACACACTGGCTAATGGGCCTTGTGTGAACGAAATGGGAATAAAGACAGCGCTGTACAAATTGGGCATATATAATCCTGAATTGTACAGCTGCTTTTGACTGCAATTGATGATGCAGGTCAAACACATACACAGACTTATGCCACACAAACATATGAATGGCTTTACACTAGAAGCAGAAACACAAATTCCTTTTTCTGTTGGGAAATACAAACCACAAAATGGCGCATTTACTCTGACTGCCGTAAATATCCACAAACAACTTTAATTTGGGAATGACATCTTGCAACATTATTTCCATGCATTGAACTTTTCCACCTGAATTTACAATTTGCAGAAGCACTTTTTCAGAGAAACTAAATAACCAAACGTTTTTGCAGATATAGGTTGCTCCCTAACTTATATCTGCAAAATGGCCGAATTTGTTTCTGTGCAAATTGTAACATTTTATGTACGTTAGTTTAATTCTGCTATATCCCTGCCAGCATGCCCAGGTGGGCCCCATATGGGGAAAAGGAGGGCAGACCAGATGGGTCCCATATGGGTTTGTTCCATGGTGACCCCACATGGGTTTGCCCATGTAGGGCAACAGCCCACATGGGCCCTACATGGTGCTGGGCCCACATGGCTTTGCCCATTTAGGGCCCATGTAGGGCCCACATAGGCTGTGGCCCTACATGGGCAAACCCATGTGGGGCCACCGTGGAACAGCGAACAAACCTATATGGGACCCATATGTCTGCCCACCTTTCCCCTATATGGGGCCGTAGAATGGCACCTACTGCAGTTGAATTTTCCTGGTCACAGTGGCGCAGTTTGGTTGATGGTCACAGGCCCGCATTGGCATATTTTCCCATCTATAATGGTCAGGGGCCTCATGCATAAAAGAGTGTGCAGTTTTCACACTAAAACTTGGCATACGGAAAAATTTTGAAAGTGTGGCGCACAAAAAAATCAGATGTATAAAGCCGTGCGCATGCACGTGGCCGCGCACCTTTCCTTTTTACATCTCAATTTGTGGTAAATTGAGCGCAAATTGCTGGTCCGCCTGTCGCCACCGATAAATATATATGTAAATTAGTATAAATACCCGAAGGTCTGCCACCACGTGGGGCAATAACCATGGCAACGTACTTGTTTGTGTCAGCAGTATTTATAATAATAATTATATATTTTATTTAAAAGGTGCAGGGAACATAATATGGAGCCCTCCAAGGGACATGAGGATTTTTTTTTTCTTTTGCGTTCCCTCGCAAAACTTTTGCGTTCCCTAGCAAAAGTTTTGCGTCCCCTAGCAAAAGGTTTTGCGTTCGCTCGCAACAATCTACTGATCAGTTCATGCGGCATAATTAAATACTGTAAGCCTTTTTTTACGGCGTCTGCCGTACTTTCTGCTTTAATACAATCTTATAAGGTTTTTCAATGGACTATTGAGATATTATCGCGGGGTAATCAGTCATCCGATTGTGTCTCTATTGTGTTTGTAGTCTGAATGGTTTAAAGGGCTGCTTTCAGTGCTGTTCCGTCTTAGCCTAACGGCCATAAACATGCAGTAAATAAATCGATTTTCAATCAGTTTTTAATCAGTTTTTTTTGCACCAAAGCGTTAATAATAATAAACACGTTTTCACTGAGGCTCTATAAGTGCAATGAATGAAATAAGTAATTATTGATATGACAGGAGCAGCGGCTTTGACACCTGGTGGTGGGCGTGTCGATGTGGGAGTGACATCATGAAGTATGAATGGGAAGGTGACGCTGCTGGCTCTGTGTGTATGAGGAAGCGGGTGATCGCGGTGGTCAGTCCTCGCAAAGATTGGAGCATGATAATCAAAATTAAATAAATCGATAATTGTGACAGAACAAAGAGGTTTGGTGTTGATTGATACACGGACAGATGAGATTCCCCGAGTTAATCCAGTGCGGCCCTCTACCACCATTATGTTTTATAATAATAAAACGTGTTTATTATTATTAACGCTTTGGTGCAAAAAACTGATTGAAAATCGATTTATTTACTGCATGTTTATGTCTGTTATGACTAAGATGGAACGGCACAGAAAGCAGCCCTTTAAACCATTCAGACACGAACACAATGGAGACACAATCAGATGACTGATTATCCCGCGATAATAACTCAATAGTCCATGGAAAAACCTTATAAGCTTGTATTAAAGCAGAAAGTACGGCGGCCACCGTAAAAAAGCTTACAGTATCAATTATGCCGCATGAACTGATCAGTAGATTATTGCGAGGGAATGCAAAAGAAAAACAAAAATTCTCCATGTCCCCTGGAGGGCTCCGTAATAAGGTAACCTCACAAACATAAAAAAATAATACATTTTAAAGAAAGAAAAAAATTAAAATACTAAAAATAAGAAAATAAAGAGATCGTGCAAATGCGTGGGTAAATTGGACGTTTATTTTAAATAGTGGAATCATGTGCATATTGTACAATTACAGAATAGAGATGCTTTATGTCCATAAAGGCGCATTCACAAAGCGGGTGGCTCCAATGAATGCAGCTGGACCGGTACCAGCCAGCATGCCTAGGTGGGACCCATGTGGGGGAAAGGAGGGCTGATATATGGGTCCCATATGGGTTTGTCCGCGGGTTCCACAATGGCCCCACATGGGTTTGCCCATGTAGGGCCACAGCCCACATGGGCGCTACATGGGCCCTAAATGGACAAACCCATGTGGGCCACCACCATATAGGGCCCATGCAGGGCCCATGTGGGCTCTGGCCCTACATGGCAAACCCATGTGGGGCCATCGTAGAACCCGCGGACAAACCCATATGGGACCCATATAGTCTGCCCTCCTTTTCCCCACATGGGGCCCACCTAGGCATGCCACACAGCTCTTTCTTTACGTTTTGCTCAGAGCTCCGGGATGATCTGAGCAATCTCAACGCTCACAAACCATCATCAACATTTCCCTGTAAATCAATATAATCAATGGCTCTCTCTGAATCCGTCCATTGTCGATGTTCTCCCTCAGAACCAAAGCACTCCACAATTATGCGGCTCACCTTTATGCAGCTACATACATACGGGATTGTCTACACACCTTGATCACCTTAAAAATAATCAAACCTGTTTGGAGTTAATCTGCTGATCCAGCCCTGTTTTCTTTTTTCAGTGAGAATTAAATTACCCCACAGATACATTTCATGCTCTTCGGCGCACAGTCCAATCTTTATGAGACAAAAACTGAGGAAATGTATTATTTACATTCTAGTGGGGTTTTCACATCCTTTTATTTTTATTTTCTTTATTTTGTGTGGGTGTTAGGTTATTGTATGAAAATAAATGCGGTTCAGTGTCATCGTTTACATTTAAACAATATTAAAATCATGAAAAACGAAAAAAACATCGGGTTCGATGTTTCCTGGGCTAAATAACTGAATGTAGTCAGATTTCAGTGTATTTAGGTGAGTTTTGACGCTAGTTTGATATTGTCCACAGAAAAAAATTGCGTGGCTGCTGCACATTTTCACGCCAGGGAATAAGTGTGCGTATATTTACTTTGACACAAAGTAAAGTTTATACATGCCGACTTGTGCGTAAAATATGGCGCCGCACATTTTTTGTGCGCACGCATGCTTTATGCATGAGGCCCCAGATCTGACTGGGAGTTTTTTGCAGCCCCTACAGAGTTACTATGAGCCTCTTGGTTGCCATTCATAATAATCATCTATCTCCTTGTTCAGTCTGTAGGGTTAGGTCCACTTAAGTCTTGGTATGTTTGGAGTAGTGCCATTATCTTTCCATCTTCAGATCATGGATTGAGCAGAGCTAAGATGTTCAAGGCTTGGGATATTGTTTTATAATCTAATTCTACTTTAAACTTATCCATGTTTGCTTTTACCCTACTTGTGTATTATTGGGCTCAATGAGGTTGTTTACAGAAACTTACTACATTTTATTTTGTAAAAAGAATTTGAAAACTACTAATAATTTTCCTAAAACTCAAAAAGTGCATTGAATTACCATTGTGATGTGATGAAATCTGAAAATTTCAAAAGAAACAGTTTTGAAAGGCAGATAACTGGTAAATAGTTCAATGTGTTCACAAAGATGATTCATTGGAAAATGAACATAATCTGTTATTTCAAAAGTTGACTCTCCTCATCTCATCGTAAAGCCTTCACAGTCATGTTCAACAACCAAACAACATAGTCCGTAACTTAAAGCTGTGTGACACACTTTCTATGTCCCTTCTTAAAAGGGAAAAGAGGACATTTCCTGCAGGAAGTGCTCATGTTCTCTGGTCTGTGAGGGAAAAATGTGTTAGAGTTAGTGTACATGTGTCTCATTTCCTGTGCATAGGGATTTAAGAAAAGTTTCTATTTGTGTCATTCTCAATAGTTTAATGCCTGCTGGGTTATTTGCTGAATCCAAATATACCATGGTTTTTAAAGTTAATGGTGTTACTGGGATATGGCATCTCCTATGATTCCTGCAAATTATCCATGTCAAAATGTCACATTTCCTAACTATTTTTTACAGTATATTTACCTAAAATTTCACAAATTATGAAAACTTCACAATGCTGCAGAGGCCTTTTGATTCAGCTGTGAGGGAATGAATGATTCACTACATTCGGTCCAACTTACATTAGCTTTATTTTAGAATCAATAACACTTAGTCTTATCAGATCTGGACACTACAGATTACAGATACATACAAATACAGATTCTTTGAAGTGCAGCTTGAGATCTGTAACACATCTTTAATTGTAAAAATTCAATTAGATCACTTTAATTTGTAAAAATTCATTTTGATCCTTTTAAATTGTAAAACGCTTTGTTTGGTATCTAAACCAAACCTGGTTAGAAGCCCCAATGGGCTCTTTGCACCTACGGCGTTGACGTCACATCTCCAGGAGCTAATGCGGCTCACTTGTTTCCGCTTTGAGTTACCATGACTGGTAGAAAAGACTAAGTCGTATTTCAGATGCAAAAAATGCAATACTATGAACGTTGTTGTCTTCCTAATATAATGAGCTTTTAAGTTTTCATTAATTTCCAAGCAATCCTGAATTAAGAAGATGGTGGCTTGTAAATATTTGTCACTCCCTGTTAAAGCTAACGCTGCACAACACAAAGTTTGCAGCCTTCACTTCACTCCGGATCAGCCTAAAACTACCGGGGATACGGATGGTAAATAAAGGAGCCTCCCTGAGTTATTTCCATGGAATCACTTCTGTATTCAGCCTGAAAGAGCAAGTTTATGGGAACGAGAGAGCAGACCAGAGCCAGACAGCCGAGCAACTGATCCGCCTGTACATACTGCTGTAAACGCCGTCCAATCTGAGCTCTTCACAAGAAACATGCAAAGGTAATAAAACGAAATAACACGGAGACATGAAGCAACATATTTTTCTAAAAGCAGCAACTTTGAACCTGAACAGCTGAACCAGATCTCTGACACCAGAGCTGCGCTACTGTCAAGCTATGAGGCTTGTTGAGCTTCGTCAGGCTTCGGAAGTAAAAAGCCCGAACCGTAACCGAACCCCGTGAGTCTCTGACACTAACGACAATAAACACACATAATATACTTGAAAATTAGGTAAATACATTGTCCGTTAGAATGTTTAGATACTAAAATAGCACATTTTACAAGAACAATGTCCGAGAATATTGCCTACTAGCATAAGCTAAGGTTAATGTTAGCCACAAAGTTTAAGTAAAACTCACCTTCATATCAGTGAATGTATAACGAGGCGTACATCTCAAACCTTTCTCCAGCTGACTTGTTGGGGCTTCGGATCGATGTACAAACCTTGGCCAAGCCCTAGTGTAAAATGATATTTTTATTGGATCGGAAACAATCGAGCTGCTTTTCCCCGAACGCGGAAGCTGAGGTGCAAAGAGCCCATTCCAGTGGAAGGCATTAAGAAAATGTGTTTAATTTGACTAACAGTTCTTGTTTTGAACATTTTTGAAATCAATGTTTACATTTTATCTGTTCTGGTCAAGAATGTGTCCATTTTGAAGGGTGTTTTGGTGGGTACTTTGACAGCAGAGGTATAAACAGCCTACATGGTAAAACACATACTTACTAGCAAGGGGCGGGAGAGAGGGGAACCCGCTAAACACAGGTTTATCTTCACCAAACCAAAGATTCCCCCCACCTTTCTTGTGATCAATCATTGTCATTTTTTTCATATCATTCATTGTATAAAACATGTTTGTTCTGAGTAATTGTCACTTTTTCTTTGGGACAGTGTCAAACAGAGAAATTGTCAGATTGTGCAAATCTGAGTTTTCAATAATTGCTCAGAAGATGATGATGTGTTCTTATACAAAAGAACATGCAGAGATTTTTCAACTCAGCATAGATAATATAAAAAAACAAAATTTTTCCACAGTATTTTCTTTATTCCAGACTTTTCTAGATGGGATATGAACCCTGGCATCCTCATGTTCAAACACAACAGTTTGGTTCACATCCTGCATGAGGAAAAGGGGTGGATATAAATTGAGGGCAACGCAAACAACATAAAACAGAGAGCGAACGCAGACACTGGTGAGATGTGACTTTATACCACCAGCTTAAATAGATGAGCTTATTTTTGCCTCATTTGATACAGAAACTCTTGTCTCCTTTAAATGTTGAGTAGATCCGCCTGGGGCTTAAAAAATGCACAAATGGAGAGGGATGACACAGTAAAGAGACTCCGTCAGGCAAAAATAGAGACACTTTCAGCATATTCTCTCTAGAAATCAAAGCCAGCTGCTGAGAACATTTGCTGTTGCTTATGTGCTTTACGAATGTATTTTCAGTAAAAGTACATCTGTGATCAATGACACATTTTGCTGCAAAACATGAATAATTTGTGAAGATCATTAATAGATACAATTTTGAGACGTAAATAAATGTATGAATAAACATAAAAATAGAACATTCTACTGATCCACTGCATAAAGAAATCCATCTGTTATCATATTAAGTTCCTGTTGAATAATGTTTTTATGAGCACAGAACAATCAGAAGATATAGATTATAGCTGCAGTGATATTGTACAGTTAAACACACCAGGACAATATTTTTAATAGGCAACTGTGACTGTTATTGATGGCCAAACAAACCACTGGTTGTAGATATATTTGATAATAAAACATCTATAATTTGTATCTTTTTCCAGCAGCAGTGTAAAACATAAGCATGTGATAAGTTTATTTTTTACAGAAATTTTTACAAATTTTTAAGGTCTTGTAATTCTCTCTGTTTATTCTGATAATCTAATGTTAAGATTGCAGAGAAAACAAACTGAGCACACCACCACAGCTTTAACGTCTGTAAATAAATAAACACTCGAAGTGGTTCTCAGGTTTACACAGACCTGTTAAAAAACAGTTATTTTATGAGTGTGTTTTTTTAGTGTGCACAGCCTTAAACTAATTCTTTCTTGTAACTACTTTTGGTCTAACTCCAGCATTCTGCAATATTTGCTACATTTTCAGCTTCACTATCTGGACACTGTGTTAAATGAACCAAATCATTTAAAAAACCTATTTACCTCCTCACCTGTGGTAATGCTGCTCCAAAAAGCACTGGTGGAAACAAAACAAAAACCTCTGAAGAAGGCACTGAATTTAACTTCCTTCTTCATGAAATGTACCCAAAAATTGAGTGGTATTAAGATGCTTGTAGTGTTGTATTTACCCAAAATGCCTATAGTCCACTTCCTGTTTTTCAAGCGGTTTCTGGTCTGCTTGACAACTGAATCTAGACCTTGGTTTTTAGGCAGAGAAGAGTAAGATTTTTTGTTCTCATCAGAGGATAAAAACAAACCAGACTTTCCTGGAAAATGAACTAGAGTTTGATTAAAGCGGACTGAACTGGACTGGTGAGAATGCACCTCAAGATGCATTCTGAAATAAACCAGACAGTTATCATGTTGCATTAGTCAGCTAGATGTCCATATCATGCCACCAAATCTGTGGAGTCTGTAAAAAAAATAATCCAATACAGTCGCAGAACGGAAGACCTGCAGCCATTGTTTTCATGTTGTTCATGGACATGATGTTAAATTTTTTTCCACAAAGAACAAAGGCAGTTCTGAAGGTAAAACCTAGTACTGTCAAAGTATACCTACTACATTTTCTGGTGAGTGTATATTCCCAGTTTTAGAGCCTATTTAACATGTTAGAATATCAATATTAGGAGTAGATTAGATGGTACAACAATAGGAATATATGCTTTTATGCGTTACAAATCCTAAAGATCAAGAATAATCTGTCCTTCAGAAGCTTATGGTTCATTTCTACAGACAACAATGGTGGAAGAACATGCCATGGATTTGTGCAAGCAAAACAGTGAAGATTTTGAAAGAGCATTTTCTCAGAGTTCATGGGAACTCCATTCAGTAAAATGTAGTTTGGGAACAAAGCCAATGTTGTGATTGGAAAAAAAAAAAAAAAAAAAAAAAAAAAAAGTTTTTTTTTAAAAAAATTTAATTTTTTTTGGGAAAAAATTGGAAAAGTGTTGAAC
>NW_015113958.1:45627-80357 GCF_001443285.1 Poecilia latipinna | reverse complement strand
GTTAGGGGAAACCCCCTTTAAAAAAAATGTTTTTGGGAAAAAAACAAATTTTTGTATTGGAAAAAAAAAAAAAAAAAAAAAAAAAAGATTTTTATGATAAAGATCTACATTATGTTGAGAACAAATTGGAAAAGTGTTGAAGCAGCTGGAAGCTCAAACTTTAATAAGGGTTTTCTGTTCTTAATATTCAAAGCTTCTGCTTCGCTTCACGCCGTTCCCTCACTCTGTCCGTATTAATGCATTCTGTCATCCTTCTCATGGGGCAGTCAGAGCTTCTGCAGGACATTTCACTTTGCTTCACTCTTCCTGAGTGTCATTTGTAGGACGCGCCTTGGCATCAGTGGCAGGTTGTGTGTGCGTCTTATCCAGCAAAATATCCAGCAGATAAAAAGGAGGAAGTGCCTGTTTACGTATTAGATGAATGCTGAAGAAAAGACGCGTCCATCTGCTCTGATGCACTGACCAGTGATGACTTGTCTGCCTGCCAGTCTTTCATTTACAGAGGATCAATCCAATCTGTTCTCTAGGGCCTACAACAACAAATACTGGACTGAGGACTAGGCAGCACAGCAGCTGTTGAATACAAGCAGCAGTCCAGAGAAGAGAAGAGGAAGGATGGAAGTAATATTAATAAACACTCCTCCTCCTGCCACAGGAGTAGGAAAATGATTAGGGAGAAAGATTCAGAATATTTAGAGAATGAACAGCAGAATACACAAAGAGAAACCAGAAGCAGATTGCAATCTGAGGTGTGTGAATGCTAACAACTACTGTTGCTGCTGAGTGTATTTGGCAGAACAACTGGCATCTGTCTGTCGCTTCAGTAGGACAAAACCCTGCTTGATAGTGTCTGTGTGTGCCTGTTTCATAATGCACCATCACATCTGCTGTGTAGTAACAGACTACCAGGGATTTGGTCCACGCTCACACATTAGACAATGCCTCCCTCTAAACCTGGTCCGTTTTAAGCCTTTCCATCGGTGCCTTGGCATTATGGAAAGGCTGATGAGGTAGAGGTAGAGGTACCTCATCAGTGGTAGGTACCTCTGATGTGGTACCTACCACTGATGAGTGGTAGGTACCACCTCATCAGTGGTACCTACCACTGATGAGGTGGTACCTACCACAGATGAGGTAGAGAACGCTCATCAGTGCTTCTCTACTGGGACATACAGACACATACACACTATAAATGCAGTTACAGTATACACACATGCATAAAACATCTGCAGGGTAATCTGTATACTAGGTAAAATTACACTGTCCCCTTAGTATGCATTCTCACACAAACAAACAAGCAGAGCAGTTAATACAATTAATCCTGTCTCCAACAGAAAGAGAGTGGCAGGGAAAGACAGAGAAGCATAGATACACTGGGTATGGATATTTAAAGATTATAATGAGAAAGATTGAATCCAATAGATCAATCTGTGTAATATCAGAAAAGGAAAACTGCTCGGAGGTTTAAATTACTTTCTATTGAACTATTGGAATGCCCTGTCAACAATTCCCAAACAGAAGAAAATAAAGTAGCCATTAAATAAGAAATTCAAATTTTGCACTTTGAGGAAAAAGAACACCACTTTTCTTACACAACTGGTACTAAGTGAGTATTTCCTTAACATGTTTACTCTTACCTCTGTGTTTCAGCACTGTATTGACCCCTGCCCACTTGATTGACAGCACAGAGTCTGAACTGGTAGGTTCTTGCAGGTGTGAGTCCGCCCACTGATACCTCGCTCACTGCAGGATCCACCTCAGATAGGTAGACCCTCCATGGGGAATCTAGACAACAACACACTGATATTAGAGACTGATGGCATCTGGCTGAGGAAGGACAAACAGGGACATGGAACAAGACCAGGTGTAGAGGAGAATGTAACAAGAAAGAAACTTTAAAGGGACTAGGGGGATAAGTTAAGAAGCATGGATGCTGCTGTATCTTGTTGCCAGCTAATTGTTTGCTGAATAAACAACAGATAGATCCACTATTATCCCTATTTTTGCATCAGCCTCAGGGGAATCAGTGTAAGTGAGAAGGATAGTGTACAAGGCCAGCATATTAGAGTCATTGTCTGATATGAAAGGGCCTTGTATTTACACTGCTGTGGTCTCTCTGAAGTACAGTGAAAAAAAAATCTAATCAGTGTTCAAAAACTCCAATCCATTCCTCACTGTCTGGGTTTTTCCACAGAAATCGACCAGTCATTTAAACTCCCTTGTTTCCTCATTCTTTTCTTCATCTCCCCCAAATATTATCGCATTATTTCCCTGCTCTATTGGTTCATTTCTGTAGTTTCAACATGGCACCTGTTAAATGATACTAACACAGGTGTAACTTTGAAAATTTTCAAAACGTGGATTTCCAACTGATATCTGTCCATAAGTACCAATTCTATAGTTTTGTGCATAATGCCTGGTTGAGCATGTAAAGGCTCGATAGCAGATCCCTTTAGCTTGCAGTCATCTCTCTCCCATCTGTTTCACCTGTCATCTTACTCCTCCGTTCTCCCTTTCTTCTCCCTGACTCCCTCCCTCCCTTCCTTATTTGAAAGAGAGCCAACATGCTGTTAAAACATCTGTGGTTTAGAGAGACCAGGACTCAGAAAAGAAAGAGAGCAAGAGGGATAAGGAGAGGCTGGAAAACAGGAGCTCAGCAGCAACCTGTGCGTTTATGCTGGAACACTGTTCTCCATATGCATGTCTCTTGTAAATGAGCACATTTGAGTGCATGTCGCTTCCTGGCAGACAGCTAGCGAGCAGCTGTTTGTCTCTCAGGAACCATAAAAGATACCCAGGGATCGAGACATTCAAATATCTACACATACGTACTGTTTTCTGAGAGTTCCAAGATGTAGTAGAGAAGAGGGGAGTTTCCATCAAAGGGCCGCAGCCAGGACAGGCGGACAGAGCGGGAGTCTGAATCATTGAGACGAGCCGTTAGGGAGCGGGGGGAGTGTGGTAGCTCACTGAAAACACACAAGATCAGAAATAGGTTTAAGTTTTACGGTACACTTGTTTTCTTGTATTTTAATCAATGACAGTTTGAATAATCTTCACCAAACACACAGACTCTCTCCACTGATAATGCTACATTAACTTCCGGTATATTTTTGAGTGCATTTCATAATCCTAGTTTTGACTTGAGAGCTTTACATGAACAGACACTAGTTTACATAAGTGAAAACTAAAGGAGACAGAGCTTTCTCCTCTCTGGAACTGTCATCTGTTGTCAAGGAGATCAGCTGAGTTGGAAGCTTCTTTAAAAGTTGGCAAAAACGTCTCCTTTTCAATCTGCCTGGGTTTTTTATTTTATTTTATATCTTTCTGTTTTTTATTCTTTGTTGAAGCATCTTGTGATTTGTTTTGAATTA
The DNA here is from genome assembly GCF_001443285.1 of Poecilia latipinna. Classification (NCBI taxonomy): domain Eukaryota; kingdom Metazoa; phylum Chordata; class Actinopteri; order Cyprinodontiformes; family Poeciliidae; genus Poecilia; species Poecilia latipinna. The sequence goes on along the minus strand of NW_015113958.1, from coordinate 76,983 downwards.
TAAATATATCTAAAGTTTAACTTTATTCAAATTTTAATCCAAGAATCTACAGAACCTTAAACATGTAGAAACCTAACTCTTTCTGCCATTTCACATGTAAATGTCACATTTCAATATACAAACTTTATTGCATTTACTATCATTTTACGTGATAGCAAAATACAAAGTAGTACACGATTGGATAGTTTTCAACATTTTTAGAAATAAAAATGTATTGAATCTACTGAGGTGAGAAATACCACAGCTGGTATTTTCTCTACCAGCTATGCACATGTGACCAGAGAAACCTTTGTCCATTCATTTAAAAAATAACTTTGGGACAGTCAAATTGGAGGTATAGCGTCTGTGAACCAGAGATTATTATTTGGATTTAGGTATGGGCTTTGGATTTAGCTATTCTAGTAAATGAATAGGCAATAGTCTAAATTTTCTTGGAGCTTTGACTGTATGTTTAGGGCCCGTCGCCCTGTTGAAAGGCCTCAACGCCTCGACAAGATAAATGAGACAATTTAACTCGTCTCATCTTCCCAGCATCTCAGCCCAGCATCCCAGTTCCTGGTGAAAAGATGCATTCCTACAGCATGACTCTGCCACCTCCATTTCACCATGTTAGACAGTATGTTCAAAGTAATGTGCAGTGCTAGTTTTCCAACCCGTAATGTTTGTCATTCAGTTTTTGTTTGTCAAAAAGCTTAATTTGGGTCCTTTCAAAGTTTAAAGGTCTTAGTGTTTGAGTTTATCTACATGTCTGTTCTTAACAGATTTTGAATAGCAGATGGTTTCACATGCCTCTTTGGTTTAAGAGCATTTTGTGACGTAAAATTTATAGAACTGATACAATGAAGTCCAAAATGAAAGTGAAAACTTTATACAGATGTTAGATGGAATCAGTGACCCCAGACTTGGCTGGCACTTTGATTTAAAAAAAGTAAGTCACTTCTGCCCACCAAGAGATGTTTCTGTGCAGCTCCTCATCATGCTGCTTTTTTCACATCTCGTACAGATTAGGCAAACAAGTTATAAAATCTTAATTAGGGAGCTTTGCATCCACTGGGATTTTTCTTTTCTGGCACACTTAAACTAGGCATTTGTCCCAGTTTCTGCTCTTTCTGCAAATCTGTTGTAAATAAAGTTATTAGCTTTAAATTTGTATTTGGAAAGACTTCCTTAACATCCATATCAACACAAAAGGGCCAATCTATAATTATCCATATGCTACTGCAAGTTATAAACAAGTCTCTCACAATGTGGAGTGATGATTCATTAAAAATATGTTGTTTTCCCCTGTGTGTTGTTATTCTATTATATATTTGCAACTAGAATAATTTTGTCCTTAGCACTCTAGTTAATTCTCCGTTTTGGTTCAGCACATATATTATATATATTGTTTTGGCTGGCATATTCTTATTCTTCCCACACTCTGCAACACCACAGATATATCTCTCTGCATCTATTAAAAATAAATTTTCCAGACATTTGGTCATCCCCTGCAGAAATTTGTGCATCCGTGCCATTTTAATAACAAGAAAGCTACACAGATATATTCATGAAAGCAATAAGGAGAATCCAGACATCTGATTATAGCAATTTTAGTGCATCATAATTCTCTTTAAATATGTTTGGCTCCCAGGGGGGATGGGGAAAAGAAAGGCGACAACAGTGGTTGTCTCAGTGGTGAAAGCTGCAGTTGCTGGCACAATTCAAGACATTTACAGTCAACATAAAATAACATATATAAATGTATTAATGGGAAAACCATGATGAAAGACAGTATAATTTATTCTCAGAGTCACTGCTTGCCATTTTCATGAGGTTAGTAATTATTTTCTACCAATCGCAGCTCTGGGAATATATGCTGAGCAAACTGGAATTAGCATCATCAGTTAAAGTAGGCTAGCATGTTTCTGTACAGATAAAACCTTAAGAAGTTTGCTGGGAAACTGGTAAGATGGATAAATGAATGAATAAATGGACAGAAGGATGTCTGGTTTCAAGGAAGGAAGGAAGTATGGGCAGATGGACAGAAATTATTTACAATAAGACAACACAAACACTTCTCTTCCAGACTGAGAGGAATTCTGTAATCCAGCACATCAATCCCTGCAGCACTGAATGAAACAACAAAACAGTCAGAGGAAATGAAAAGGTTTTCATTTCTGAGCTGACATGATCATATTAATTAATGGGAGAAATCAGAGAATGTCAGATCAACTGCTTCAACAATCAGTCCCACAAAACAACACACATGCACACACATGCATGCACTCACGCAGACACATGAACGGGTCTTATGGGAGTTGAACCAATAACCTGCTGGTAATTAGTCTGTCTCCTAAGCCGCCAGCGTCTGTTAGCCTCTATGAACCATTGATACAGAGCTAACGAGAATGTCAGTCACACATGTGGTTGCACGCAAACACACACATGCACACACAGACACCCACACTGGTGCAGAAAGCCGAACAGAATCCCCCTCATTCCCTCATGTTTTCACACAGCTGTAAACACAGATCTGCTCCCTCCCACTGTGTTTGACATGTGTAACCTCTTTTCTCTCCATAATTTAGATGGATGTGGACTCATGCTTGTCTCTCTTTCTCCTACCCTGCAATTATATTAATATATCATAAGTGCCTTTTCATAAATATGTTATTAAAGTGCCTATTAATATATAAAGGCCACTACCTGTTCTTTCACAGCAACAGTAATGAGGATTTGTGGGCTGGAGCGTGGGATACATTTAAAATGCGTGTGACATGTTTTAATGTGAGAGCCAGGAATGTCAGACTCAGTGGGAAACATTTGGAAACTGTTCACTCAAACAAAACCAAGGTATGAATGTAAACAGACCGCATTCCCATTTTGCTATATTAAAAATAAACTAACCTTGATCGGTTGTAGAGTTTTAGCAGACAAAGATTTGTTTTTATCTGGCTCAGAAATGATTTTATTCTAGACACACAGCACAAATTCCCCAGGTAGTTTCAGCATGCACAAAACATCTGTGGTATAATCACCGTGGTTCAGTCATTATGAAGGCAGCATATCTGTGACCTGGCTAACAGCTTATTCACAACATGTTGTCTGCATCCATATAAGAAAAGCAAGACTGGCCACACAAGCATCATGTTTTAACTGCCACCTCACAACAGCCATGGTAATGTAAAATTACCATGTACTTGTCATTGACAAGTACATGTCAGTGTACATGTCAATGCACTTGTCATCAATGTACTGGTGATGCATTGCAACTGGTGATGAGGAGGGATGGAGGACCACACAGGTGAACGGGTATGAGCAACACCTCCTAGGTGGCTGGCCACAGCAAAAGTAGGAACAAGTCTACTCAACAACGTTTTGAGTTATTTACAGATGCTAAAAGTATAGATTCAAAGTTTCCCAATTGTGTCAAACGTATGGAAGTCAAAACATTTGAATGTTGGCACTCTTCAATCGATCTTCTTGAGAGAAAACAGCTTTCAAAGTTTTTTTCCAAATCTACTTTACACCCTCGAATTGTTCACACCCCCACCACGCCACACGTGTGTGTATACACACACACACACATACACACACACACACACGCACCAGCATAGATGTCAACAGTTAAAAATTGCTTTGCAAGGTGTGCACTTTGTCTGACTTATGAGAGCTGGAAAAATATATTTTTAGCAGTTTTCAGCTTTTGTCTGGTTTTCCAAAAGTGCTGAGAGCTTCTGTCATGGAGTCATTTGTAAAACTTTAGTGGACGGAGGGAGAGAAACATAGGGTATAACTTGATTTTGGTGACACCATAAATACTATTTTTATCAAAAAGTATACACAATTTCCATTTTAATTCACTTTAGCAAAATGACTGTTACACCATCATCCTCTTCTGCGCAACAACTTCCCAGCTAGCATTGAACATTCAGAAAATGTTCAATAAACTGAACGTTTGCAGTCATAAAAGTTCAGTGAATGTTTAAAGACAACACAGAGCTGACCTGTATTAATGACATTAAAGACTACAAAAGCCAAAAGACATGATTTTTAAAAAATAACTTTATCTTGATAGATAAGAAACATAATCAATAAAACTTTCATTAAAAAAATCATAATGGTAAAGAGCATAGATATAATGACATTTTGGTATAAGACATTGACAATACAATTTTAAGGAAAATGTCTGATTTAATATTTTCAAATTCAATAATACTTTATTGACCCCAAAGGGAAATTAAGTAATAATACTAAATAAATAAAAGATGGCAAACGGACATTGATTTTTAGAAGCATTTCACTGTTTTATAAAAATGAAACTTTACACACAAACTTTATGTAGACATGCAACAATGACAGATTGGGCATATGAGTTGGGAGTAACTTATTGTTGTGCTGTGCCCAGGACGTCGACCCAGCAGCATGATGGCTTGGTTTTCTGCGTAATTCTTAATAAAATCAACAACTGTTGATTTGTTCACAGCTGAATAACCGGGGAGTCTGTCTGTTTGTCTGTCATGTAAAAGGCAGTTCCATGTTTCGTAAGCGAGCAGAGAGTAATGCATCTTTCATGTTAACTATGTTTCTTGTGCTCATTAATTTAATCATGGAAAAAGGTCAGAGATCCTCTTGTGTACAAAGCAAGTGTTGAAGCTTTGAGCCAAATCACAAAGTTAGTGCAGAGCTGATGTGTAAACAAGGTACAAGTTTTGACAAGCTAGTACTTTTGTAGCTGGGTAACATGTAAATAATATATTTAGACAGAAATACAGTTACTTTTTAAAATATGTATCAGTTGGCTTGTTGTTTTCTAAATTTAGTGGATGTTTTTTTTTATTATGCTTAATTTTTCCTCACCGACACTCATTTTCAGAAATTTTTGAAGTCCACTTCCTCTTGTTTTGGGTAACAAAACAACAACATGTTTAAATAATTTCAACATAATTACTCTGATTGAAGTACATATTTGATCAAAATACCTTTTTCTTTCTAAAGCTTTTTTTGTACAAGTGGCCTGAACATAACTATTAGGTTTCACTTAACTCATAAATATGTTATATATTAGAAAATTGTAGGACAAAGGTAATTTGATTTGTGTATTACTCAAAGAATCCCCTTCTCATTGTGCAACATGGAATTGTTAGATAAAATTATGACCAATTCAAATACCACTCAGTGTTGAGCTACAATTTACAGATTGTGCTAAAGATGAATGGAAAATAAATGTTTTTGTGCATCTGAGCCAACCTTACACTCAAATCAACAACTAGCTTCATCACAAGAAAATGTATGTTTCGGAATAGTCTGAGTCTGACAAAAGGTGGGGGGTCAACGGAACAGGATTATAGTGAAGGAATGTTCCCACAACCTGACAGAAGATGTGGCATGCTAACAGAGCCCTTCCAAAGAAGACTTTATGTCAAAATCACACTGAAATGTTTAAGGGTGTGTTCACTTTAGCAAGTAGGTTATTGCACTTCTTTAAAGAATAATAAAAGGATTTATAATGGTCTTATTTTGTTAAATTACAAAAAACTGGCATTTAAAAGAAAAAGACCTCTTGAGAGCCACCATGGATAACTGATTTCTTAAACTTACATGACTTCGAGGCGTGCAGACTGGGAGTCATTGCCTGCTTGTGACATCACACTGCAAGTGTAGTCCCCAATGTCACCTGACCACGTCTGGCTAATAGTCAAAGAACCTGGCTGCACAGAAACACGGCCACCGCTGCTTGGAAGCACCGGTACGCCGCCGCGGTACCACTTAAAGCTGCAAAAAGGGAACGGTGCATTAGTAGAGAATCAAAAAAATTTAATACATGTTCTTTATAACTTTAATAAGCAGCTACCTGATATTAATTCTGGGGTCATGTGTCGCATTACAGGCCAGAACAGCTGTAGTTCCTTTGATTACACGCTGGTCATCTGGAGGCACAGAAATAACTGTACGACCTAAAAAGTAAAAAGTGAAAATGTAGAAAGTGGGAGTAAAGCTAAATGAAACCTCATTAGTTCTTCCCATCTGTATCACACATGGACAGGTTCATGTTTCCTGAGAAAACAAATCATCTGCCTCATATTATATTGTCACAATAAGGGGACAGTCTTAAGAAATATATAAAAAACAGATATTAATAAATATTACACAGTGTAGCTTCAATCCAGCAAAAATTACTCTGCAGAACATTTACTCAGGGAGGTTGAAGGCACACTATTGCACATCATGCATAATTTTGCTCTCCTTTCATAATTGTATTAATACTGTACCTTATTTTGTAAATCTGTTCACCCTTAAATGGGTTTTGTATCCTGTGGGATACAGAAATTTTCTATGATGTAGACAAGAGGGTTATCAACCACCTGCACTTCACATCTCTTGACACATTTAAGAGGGAGTTGGGGAAAATATTGAGGTCATGTGACCTTATGCCAGCACTCAAAAACAAACTAATACAGGTATATAAAGGTCAAAGTGGTGGACTATATGGACAAAGACATACATTATTATTTTTCATATACATACTGATGTGAGAGAACTTTCTTTTGTGTGTGTGTGTGTGTGTGTGTGTGTGTGTGTGTGTGTGTGTGTGTGTGTGTGTGTGTGTATTTAAAAAAAAGAATTACATTTAAACATCTTAGATAACGAAACGTGGAATGTCTGTATCCTGGGGGATACGTTGCCCAGTTAGGGGTACAAAAGAGGGATAGTTATACTCAAATTTTCTTTGATTTCTGATTTCAAGTCTTTAAATTTATAGATAATCGCTATTAAAAAACATTGTTTAAGCTTTATTTTACTGTCAAATGTGGATTATTTTAATTTATTGGGTATTATGTATGAATTCAGTGTATTTCAGTGCATTTTCTAAGTGTAGTGACAGATTGACCATTGTGAGTCAGGTTCTGGTTCTGCTGGAGGTTTCTTCCTGTTAAAGGAGAATTATACCAATCCACTGTCACTACATACATGCTTAATAAAAGTTATTGGGTTGAATTGATTTTTTTTAACTAATCTGAGACATTTGTGAATTGCTGTTACATAAACTTAATTAATATTAATTTGTATATTTTTGAAATGCAAATCATTCAAAAACAAGGCAGATTCATTGCATACAATATTTTAAAATGTGTTTCAAACCTTATTACAAACATCTAAAAGTATAATTTTTATACCCCAAACCAGCAATGTGTCCTGGGGGGATACAAACATTAAATGCAAAAATAAAGGTTCTATTTAAATAAAAAATAATAATAATAAATCATGAAAATGTGTTCTTTTAGCCTAGATACATTAGAAAATTGCAATGAAATAATTTTCAAATAAATAAATATATGTCTGCATGCATGCAGACATATATGTATGTCTGCATATTTTTTTGCATAATAATAAAACTGATTACGCAAAAAAAAAAATCGTTTTATCTGGCAAATAAAAATATATTTTATTTCCCTGCAGCACAAACAGCTGCTATCAACAAGCTCAACCATCTGACTGAACACAATTGGGCAGGCATACTGTAGATAAACTGATGTTCCAAGTCTGGTATCCTGAGCTGCTTATAGTATTTTTGGTTGTGTGTGCATGTATCTTACTCCACACAGTGAGTGCAGCCGTGGTGTTGACGGTTCCCTCAGAGTTGGACACGATGCAGGTGAATTCTCCTGAGTCCTGGATGCTGACCGGCTGAATCTGCAAACTGCCTGACTGCAGCAGTGTGAACCTGGGAACCTGAACCGAGCCGCTGGCTATGATCTGTGATCCTACAGAGTGAGAAAACAATAAATTACATATGACAGAAAGTCAGTTACGCCAATTTAAATTGCAATCATGGGTGTGTGTAGAGTGAATTGTGTGGCTCAGCACCTTTTCTCCAGATGACGGCAGGTTTTGGAGCTCCACTGTTCTGACAGGTAAATAAAGCCATATCACCATCAGTTACTGTCTGGTCAAAAGGACGGGACAGAACTGTGGGAGCCACACCTGAAACACAGCAACATAATATAAGCACCTTGACAGCATAGGATGAATATTAAAAGCAAAGTTACAGGATGCAAAGCTCAGCAACAGAAGAGAAAAAAATGGAAATGGAAAGGATGTCAGTGTTGATCTAAACACCAGGGCAGCCTCGCTAATCAATGGGGGCTTTATTTACTACCTGGTGCTACGTGCATGTGCATAAATGTAGCCAGCGGGTGCTGGAGAGGCATCATGGACACTTTGAATTATATCTAATATCTAATCTCACTAAACAGAATATAAATATGAAGAGGTTAAGTCTAAGTGCAGTTTTAAACCAACACTGTTGGTTTAATTTTACAAGTAATGTTGGTCAAAAATTTCAATGAATCAGAACACCTGATTTCAAATGATTAAAGTGGGCAGTATTATGTGTTTTCCAGGCACATAGAGACATTTTATAGAATAATTAAGTAACTGTTAACTTCAGTTATAAAAATCAGACATTTAATACACATATCACTTACTTACATTTGATTTTGTTAAAAATAAATTAGTGATATGATTTTTATTATATGGGACCACTTTCTTCAGCAGAAAGTGGTCCCATCTCATCTCATAAAAGATGAGGATAAGTGCACAACTCATAGAATAACTACTCTTTCAGAAATAGATAAAATTAATGCCAGTATTAATTATTAATTAATGCCAGTATGGAGTTTAACTTAATATCCAACATGAACGGTGAATGTGATCATATAACAAGCAGAAGAGGAATCCGCCAAAGAAGCCTAAGAGAAACTTGCGTTTATGTCTTATGAATCCATGTCAGACAAACTTACTTGAAACAAGGAGCTCTGTGTGAGCTTGAGTCTCTCCTGCTGGGCTGCGAGCGAAGCACTGGAATATTCCTCCGTCTCCTGGCTGTACCTTGCGCACCGTCAGCCCAGCGGCCGAGCTGACCTTGTAGCGAGCGTTGGCCAGTTTGGAAAGAGGCACTGTGTCCTTATACCACTCGATCCTTGGCTGCGGCACGCCTACATACGAACAGAGATATTAAAACCAATCTCAGCAACAGCAAAACAACTCATAAGAAATTCTTTTGGTTTCACTAATATGACGCCAGCTGACCTCACTGCTGAGGTAACTGCTCCCACTCCCACTAAAGCAGCCATGCTCTTTCCTTCCACCATCTTTCCCCTCTCTTATCCAATCCGCCTCTATAAATATGCATGTGAGCATAATGAGTGTTAATAATATATTGATCGGGGGATATGGGTGGTGAAGCACAGGTGGCTGAATTGGCCTGAAAACATTCTGAATAAAAGATGAGGATAAGTGCACAATATCTACAGTATCAGAACCCACCCGTCTGACCGACATGCCAGATATGACGAGCAGTGAGCTCATGCAATTACTCTGCCTGCACCTTCACACCTGTGTATGTGCTTGTATGCGTGTGTGTGTGTGTGTGTGTGTGTGTGTGTGCGTGTGCGTGTGTGTCTTAGAGGGTGAGAGAGATGGACTTCAGACTTCCTCAATCTGTTGTTGTCGAGCTTTCCTAGATACGCGTGAAATATTTCTCTCCCCCTCCTTGTCTGGCTTGCTCTGTCACTCTGTCTTTTCTCCTTGGTTCGTTCCTGCTCCTAGCCTCCATCTTTCTCTCCGTATCCCCAGGCCTCTGCTATTTAATTACACTGCCACTGTATCAGATTACTGAAGAGGAACATGAACTCACTCAGTGTGTGTAAGAGAGGGAGTGAAGAGTGAATGAGAGAGGGAGCATGTTGCAGTTTTGAGAACCACGTCCAGCAGTGTAAGTGTTTTCATGTAATCCATTTAAAGATAAGAGACATGAACAAGTGCAATTTTCCAAGCCTGGATTTAGCCAAACTACATGCTTATGCTGCTACAAGCTCAGTTGCACTCTCCATGCAATCTTCAAGGTAAAATATTGTGCTACAAATTAAACAATGGTCAACACAGATAGATGATGGACAGAGTAACCTTACAGAACATGAAATGTGTCCAAAATAGAGGATCCAATGTCTGCCACATTGTGATTTAAAGTTGCCATTAGATGTTTCATTAGATCCATGAGCCATTTAGTAGCAAACCTAAAGGCTTTAGAACAAAAGAATATGAAACACCTTCCATCAACAGCTCTCCAGTTTAGTCACCTTAAGAGAAAAAACACGATAGTTAGCTGAATAATTAATGTTGATTTTGAATCCATATGCTCTGATGGCAGATAACATAGTTTATTGTGGCCTGCAGAGTTGAAACACTAGACATGTAAAACAAAACCAAAGTTGTTGATGGAAGAGTTTTTATTTATTTATTTATTTTATTATTATTTCTGTTCAAATACACCTAAATGGAAAAGCATTCAAATCTACAGCTATTTATTTACCCTAATACCAGGTAAACAAGCTAGCAATAGCCTAGCACTCCAGGAAAGCGTTCCTCATGGAAACAAGACATTTTAAGATAACTAATCTTAAATTATTCAGATGGATATTAGATATAAAAAGTCTTGATTGGAACATCACCTAATAGAAAGTAGTTCATCTGAAGTATTTTATATTCTCACACACAAACACACAGAGCACAAACAGTGTACCTGAAGCCTTGCAGGGGATTTCTATATTTCTGTCGATTTCGGCAACGATTTTCCTTTTGGGTTGAACAGTCAGTGAAGGTGGCTCTGGAGAGAGGAACAAAGTAAGACTTTATGCAAGCATCTTGTTTTCTAACTAACTTGAACTAAATTCATGTAAAGAAATTCTTTCTAGCAGAATAAAACCTTTTCCTCTCTTGGCATTAGGTAACCTATGTGATGCTGAAAAGAAGGATTTTTATTTCTATATATTTCTTCAATTGACTTCCAAGCAGTAACAGAAAAACACGTTGTAGATCTCCCTGGGGAAACAATCCCCTTTTAAACTGCTCTATTCTGCTGCCAATAATAATGGCTCCTTACAAACATCTCCACTAGAGCTGTTCTAAATGCTGACACAAGCTATGGGATCTATGGAAACAGAGTAGCACTCGTAAGAGATGCTGCTCACTTGAAAAAAGACTAAATGATAAGCCAAAATACAAATGTGACTGACTTTCTTTTTACTGTAAATGTATGTACTTAGCAAGTAAACACTTTTTTTTTTTTTTTTTTTTTTTGTACAAAAACTTCATTACATGTTCTATATTTGCACACACTTTAACACAGGAGACCAGCAATGGGTATCTACTGTTGTTGCAGCCAGTAGGGTACACAACAGGAAGATGGAAAGTCATACATATTCCTATTAGTGGATTGGGGCAAGAAAGAGAATAAAATTGAATAATGAATACCTTTGAGGCGGAGATACATACACTATTCTGTTTGGGAATCTTTTTTATTGCACCAAGGTCTGCTAGCTTGTCCCAGAAAAAAGGAAGATCTGTACCAATGTATTCATCAGTCTCTAGTCCTCTGATACACATGAATCCATGCAGACTTTTTTGCTGTCAGGCAGGCCTTAAAAGAGCTGCTGGCCTAATGAAGGTAGATAATGTGGAGAGAGTGATTGCACTGGGAACGCAGAAAGATAGAGCCAAGAAGAAGGTCCAAAAATTGGTTCTACACAGTAAGGGAAGGGCTGACGGGGAGGCACACAGAAAGAGAATCAATATTCAGGCAGGTCTTTTCTGACTCAGTATTCTGGAGGCGTGAGGAGTTCGTGCTCTCTGCTTAGGTGCTCCTTTGCTCCAACAATCGCACAAGATCAAAAAGACACTCAAACCAGGGGAGAAAAGTTTCGCCTCATCAATTACACACTCCTTACTTTCTCACTTGTTGTGTGTTCCTGCACACACATTGAGCACAGCAGTGGATTTCCATGAGGGCACTCTTATTTGGGCATTTTCCATGTTCTCCTATTAATTGCTGACTCCAGGGAGCAAAACTAATTTAGCAGCTGAGTGAAAGAGGCATATGCTTTCTTTTTCACTTTTTTGGTGGCCCTTTGGTGAATGTGTGTAAGCATGAGGAACATATAGACATGTGTCAGTGTAAGAATGCCAAAGTATTCATACTCCTTATATTTTATCACATTGCAACCACAAACTTTGTTAAATATCAATGGGATATTATATGATAGATCAACACAATGTAGAGCGTAATTGGGAAGTGAAAGGATACATTTGAAAAATGTTTCTTAAAAATATTTTTCAAAGGAAAATTTGAGCTGTTTTGGTGTTCAGGACCACTTATTCAGTACTTAGACTTTCTCATTGTCATTCCATAAAGTCTAGCTTCATGAAGTCCACAGCAATCGGTTATGGTGTCGACCCACCTGAGCTAAGGATATGCAGCTCCTCCAAAGTTACCATGGGCTTATTGGTTGTTTCCTATATTAACACTCTTCTTGGCCAGCAGAGTCTATAGCAGTGGGGAGGAAGGTGTCCTGCTATCCTGCTGCTAAGGGATTATGCTGCAAGAGGACTAACTGACCACTTTTCCTTAATATCTTCCTCTGCCCTCTTTCACTTCTACTCTCCAATTTGCATTATTTGTTGCTGTTTCAAATGTTAACTTAATGTTTTCTATTAGTGTTTTTGTTCTCCATAGAAGATGAAGCTGATCTGCGTAAGGATTGGTGAAGATGGAGACAAGGGAGAGCCAAAATGCAAACAGCAATGTGACATCATGAAGATTTATTTAACTTAAAGACTTGACTTGACATGAGTGATCACCAAACTGCAGGTACAAGACGCACAATAATCCACAATAATCCCACACCAGACAAAGGCATGACTAGGACTTAAATACTACATGAGACAGGAGAGGAGAATAACTGATCAAGTAACACAGGAGAAAAACATGAGCTAACTAAGAGGGAGAAGATTGAGTTGGAGAAGTAAACTGATAAATGCAAAAAAGAAATAAAAACTGACATCTGAAGGATAACAGAACCTGCTCACAAATGAAAAGAAGATCAAAACATGAATACTAGAACCTAACAGGACAGAAGCATAGGGATCATTATAATCATGTTAGAACAGAAGACTAGGATAACTAAGAGACGAGGCCAGGCATGAGAACTAGGTGAAACTAACTGAAACAAAAACTCAAATTTAAATAAAACCTAAATAGAAAGAAACCTAAAGAATAAAACATGACACCAGGACAACCATGAATCCAAACTCACAGATGAATAAGCAAAGACTATGAATAACAAACTCATGGAACCCAAAACCCCACGACAACACCAAACACTCAGACATCATGACAATCTGGGGTTCTGTGTAGCTGAAGGATGGCATCGTTTGAGATAATGCTGCCAACAATTATTTGTTCTCCCTGTCCTGCTATTAATTTTTTCTTTATCTTTTTTTCTTGTCTGGTTGCGGCTGATAGCCGCTTGTACTGAGTCAAGTTCAGGTTGTGCTAAAAATTTATTCCTGTTGAATGTGAGTTTTTCCTCTCCACTGTCGCTTTGTAGAAAAAAATCAAGTTGTAAAAAAAAAAAAAAAAAATCTGAACAGTCCGTGTTAAAAGGATGACCATATCTTTCTATGTTTGTAGCTGACATAACTTCCATTTTATGATGATAGATGGAGAAGTGATCATTGGATGGTCAAAGTCTGCTATGTTATTTTATCACCTGAGCCTGATTTAAACTTGTTCACTGTCTGCTGTGTTCCTTGATGCTGTTTGTTCTTTCTAGCATCCAAAGTCTTCACAGAACATCTGCATTTAAATTTACATTAAGTAACAGAAATGTGGACTAGGGGATTTCTGAAAGCAATGGGTTTTATTTAAGGGTATTGGAGTAATGAGGAAATGAATACCTTTCTTTGCTGCACTTTTGTGAAAAAGCAAATTTTTCTTTCTGCTTCACATTTATGCTCTAAATTAAAATCAAGTTTGAGGTTGTAGCATGATAAAACTGCAAAGTTCATGAGGGGGTTTGGTGACTATGGCAGCAGTTTGTGTCCACAGCAAATGTTTTACTGGTGGATGGAGACAAATGGATTGAACAATCCTGCAGCTGACAGGCCATAGCTTTAGCCCTCAGTTACACTTTGAAGTGAAGAAGAAATAAACAGACTAAAACAGAGCACTGAGCTAGAAGTGTACAGACAAAACATGATGAAGGCTTCCAGGCCCAAAATGGTGTTAGGCATCGGGCTTGTGGAAGTAAGTCTGTTAACACAGTCACACTTTTCTGAGTAAGTCTTAGTCAGATATGCTATTCTTTTCACATTACAGTTAGCCTTAATAAGGATTCAGATGTGAACTCTCACCAGATAACAAGTGGCAAAGTTTCAAACATCTAAGTCAGTATGACGGGTGTTTTTCTTACCCACTACAGTCAGGTATCCCCTTGCCTCCACGGGTTTGATAGTGCTGTTGCTAACCAACACTTCACAAACATACAACCCTGCATCAGAAGAGGTGGCAGCAGGAACAATAAGCCGACGCCCACTGGCCAGCCAATGTCCACCACGTTTCCATAACACCGCAAGGCCATCAACCGGTCTGGCAAGAGAAAAGCAGTACAGAATAAAAAAAAGAGAGAAACAAGAATCAAGAGAATTGGGAGAAAAAAAGAAATGGGTTGACTGAAAGCAATTACGACATATTAAATCCATCAGTTTATTTGTCAATGAGGCAGAAAATGAATGATGACAGTCTGTATATCAGAGCCGTCAGCTCTGCTCAGCATGAAGGAACATTCATCAGTTTTTTTAAAATGTTCAGAAAGGAAATGGCTTTTCATGGAAAATGGAATTTTGTGGATAAACAACATCAAAATACCATTCTTTAACATGTTTGTTTTTGTGTAAGACAGCAATAATGCATCACAGTATCTGCTCATAAAAATATTTTTTAAAATCTGTTTTCAGCTGCTGAGACTTAATCCTTTATGTTTTCTAGGAACAAATCAATTGTAAACTTTCTTAAGGTTTACAGATGACTTAATGCATGTGGAGATGATCAGTAGCTGGCCTAAAAGTACATTTTGTTGAAGACGGTTGGTCAGTAATGTGTTTACAAACAGGATGTGTTTACAAACAGACATACACAAAAATTATTTCATTTAATTGAATGAAATTATGCAAGTGAAAGCTGCAAAAATATATTAAAGCATTTAAAGATTATTAAAACTGTGTTTAAACAAAATGTAATGTTATTACAACAATATTTAATTATGAGAGGTTTGCAAAACTAAAGCTATGACAAAAACAATCACAGAAAATAGTTTTAATTACCTTATGAATACTAAATTGCTTTAATATTTGTAAGCTGATTTATTCAAATTTAAATATATGCTTGATTTTTGTTGAAAGAGCATGCTATAAGATTCTGCTTATCATTATTCTTTCAGATGTACAAATCTGGTCTGAAGTTTCCGTACACATCATCTGCATGAATGCAATTAGGTTTAGGCTTTCAAGAGTGCATCTGAAGTGGTATTTGAAATTATTTTGTAACAGTTAGGCTAAAGCAACTTCTGTAATTCCTACATCAAAATGATAAATAAAGAGTCAGTTATATACATACATTACTATTAATAATTAGATACTCAGAGCTGCACAGTGCCATGGTTGTCTGTCTTGTAACTTGGAGTTCTTCTGTGTTGGTTAATATAAATGCTATAAGCCAGAATCACTTACAAAGAATTGCATACAGCCATTGGAAATCTGAAAACTTATGAATGTCCAAGTAGTAGTAGGCAGGTTTTCAAGTGAGTGGTACAAAACGTTGTAATTTCTGCCCTTCGTTAAGAAGGGAAAAAATCTCGACTTTGAACGTCGATTATTTTGACCTCCATAATGAAAATGGAGCATTGTTTGACACATTATGAAAGTGAAACAGGATTCATCAGATGCCAGCAAACTCATGGTAGTGTAAGACGAATACTACAGGCTAAAAAGCAATGAGTTAGTCAGCTTGGAATTAAACTGGGAGACAATTCTGTGTTCCAACAAGACAGTTATCCCAAAAATATATCCAACCTATACAAAGGTTCATGCTCACCCTTATAAAATAACAAATTTCCCTCGTTTTGTAGAGCTGACCACATGTCTATAATTACTGCTGCACAATGGTTAAAAATGCTCAGCTAGATATGAATATGGGAAATCACATTTTGAGTGAAGTACAGAGAAGATTATCCTCTACTTGTTTTCCACCAGGCTTCTAATAATTTCAGCCTTCAAGCAGGCTGCAGTGGTGCATTTACAGCACCCAGTAATTATTGACTGTGGAAAGCAGATGATTATAGACTTTGGCAAAGCGCTTGATTTCAATGATCGTTCTCTCAGTTTGGCCAAACTTTTTCAAGTTTCTCTCTCTTCCGTGGTATGAAAGAATAAAACTTATAAAAGTGTCAATATCAGCTAAGCTTTTCATTGAATGCTGTTTTTGACAGCAGAAGCAGTTAAAAGTAGAGTGAAAAGTACCTTTTCTCTCTGGGAAAAGAACAGGAAAATGTGAGCTGAGCTAGTTTGCATGCAGATGAGGAGCACAGAAGACTAAATTATCGTGCGTTGAATTAAAAATGTATGATCTGACTATACTGTTGTTTGTGTGTTTGACACGGCGTCTGCTGCTTTTAACTGCAGGTAAATTCCTCCACTCTAAAATGTTTGATAATTGATTGTTATTCCATAACTTAAAAGCTGTCAAGTTGCTGGTCAAGTCCAAATGATAAACTAATGAAAAGTTTTGCTGAACAACAATAACAAAAAAAATTTCAATAAAGCTTGTTCAGCACAACTAGCCCCTACATAATTTCTACATTATCACCTTATATATATATATAAAAGCTGCCAAGGATTTTTTTTTTTTGCCGTTTTGTGATGTAAATTATTTCAACAATCAATAAAGTATAATATGTACCCCATAAAAAATGTATTGTGCATATATGTCCAAAGAAAAATGACTAGATAGTTAACATCTATATATAACACCTGTTACATCCTGAACAGAATAGTGATTCTATTCATAATCTATATAGACAGAATTTCCAGCAGCAGCCAAGGTGTTGACGGGATTTGCTTTGATAGCGTTAGGATTGGGTCTCTGCTTTGTGCTGAGATTCCTCCAGAGGAGCTAGAATGAGAGGGAGGGAAGAAGGAAGTGAAGAAGGAAGTAAGGAAGGAAGGAAGGTTACTTGTTTTAGGTCAGTTAGAGTTAGCATAACCATTTATTAAGTGGTATAATACTGAGGAATATCATTGATTTACTTTTTATTATTTTCTATTATTTGCCTCTGATTCAGAAGTACACTACGGTCACTAAATATCCACTGCTTACTCATATATATATATATATATATATATAAAGTTTTTTTAAATACAGCATACATAAATCATACACAAGAGTATGAAGCATATATATAGTTAAAAATTATTGTATAAGAAAGATATACTCTTACCAATACGACAATGAAGATAAAAGGTAACACTTTATTTGAAGGGGGGTGAATAAGACCGTCATGACACTTTCATAAACATGACATAACACCTGTCTTGAACATGAATAAGCCTTCATGAATATTTATGACTGTTGTCATAAAGCGTCATTCGGTAAATTATGACACTTTTAATACAAAGTTGACATTATTCAAAATGTCTTTGTTATGACAACTTGACATTAACCAAGAAATCATTACTGTTTAAACTTTACCTTTAATAACATAAAGTTATCTAATTTTTAAAGTGCAATCAGTAATACTTTTATAACAAATTTATATCAGTAATGATTTCTTGGTTAATGTTAAGATGTAATAAAGACATTTTGAATAATGTCAACTTTGTATTAAAAGTGTCATAATTAACCGAATGACGCTTTATGACAACAGTCATAAATATTCATGAAGGCTTATTCATGTTAACGACAGGTGTTTATGACAGTGTCATGTCAGTCTTATTCACCCCCCTTCAAATAAAGTGTTACCAAATAAAAACATACAATAACTAAAAATAAAATAAAATATAAACAAGTCAGGACAATTATCTAAATAACTGGTTACACTGCACCATCCTAAAGTGGTACACTTTAGGATGGTGCCTTATAAAGGCACGTGTGGTATACTAAGAGGCTGAGCGAGCGTCAGAGTCAGTCTTAGACTGAGAAAGATGGCCCAAAAACAGCTGCCAGATACTACAGAATTTATTAGTGGAGCCCACAACATCATACCACAGTTTCTCCAAATGAAGAATCTCAGTAAAATCACATAACCACATTTTAAACTGAGTTTTCCACAATCTTAATATTACTTTATTAGCTATTACCATTCCATACACCACAGTCGTTTGTATAGAAATGCAGCAGTTCCTAAGTGAAGGAGAATATCCAAACAATGCAGTCTGGGCATCTGGAAACAACATGCATTTATACACTTCAGAAAACAAGTTGAAAATGTCACACCAATATTGGAAGAGTTTGGGGCATGACCAGAACAGATGTGACGTGGAGCCATCAGCGGATTTACATTTATCTCATTTTGAAGATAATGAGGGGAATATTCTGTGCAATTTCATTTTAGAATAGTGGAGTCTATTCTAAAATAGAATAGACTAGTTAGTTCAGTTAACCTTGAAATGAATTAACTGGTGCCTTACATTGATAGAACATGACCGAATCCTCCCACTGCTTACTGTTTAAACATTCTGATAAAGCCCAGACAACAATGTCATAGCTTTTTGAGCTTCTAATAGGCCAATTCACAACCTATTGACAATCACAAGATTATGAAAGTATATCCAAAACAGCTCTGCTCTGAAAGATGCAAAAAAAATATGACTCATAAATTCAGCTTATAAATGTGTAGATGGAAAATAAATATTTGACACAGATCAGTTGGAGTTTATATGTCAGATTGGACTTCTCTGAGCTAACATGGATACAGGTATGGACCTGATTCCTTTTCTGGAGACAAAAAAGCAATTTTACAGAGTGAAAGTCTTTACATTTAGATTTACAATTAGAGCTTGAAGAAACATGCATTTTAGTCTTTGTGATGTCCTCTGGAAAGAGGACATCACCTGTATAGATACAGGTAGAGTACCTGTATTTATACAGTGAGTCTACCTGTATAGACTCACTGAGCTTCAAGATTATATAGAGACCTCTAATTTTAATGGAGGAAAACAGAATTCCCTGACTTATTCACACTTGTGAGCACAGGTATGAATGAACACAAAAGAAATTTACCTGGCATTGACAATGCACTCCAGCGTAGCTTCCTTCCCCAAAACAACTGTTGTGTTTTTAGGTCCAATCACAATATCTGGAGCTACAAGCTCTGACCCAGAATCTGCAACAGGATCACAAAAAAAAAAAGTGAATGTCGAGTCCATAAATCATGCTGGAACCCCTAGCAGCACAATCTCAACATACATTCCAGCTACATTGTTTAACTTGCACAACTGTAGGGTGTGTACAGCATTGCACTTTTATTACTTAGTACAAGCTTAAATATATAAAATCATACATTCAGGATTCACATTTTACCTAAATTATCTTTAATTAAATTATTCTAATCATCATCTGTTAGGTTGCTAATAGTAACGGTGGAAAGCATAACTGATTTGCAACCAAACATTTCCATTTCCTTAACACAGGGTTGTCCAAAGTCGGTCCTCGAGGGCCAGCATCCTGCATGTTTTAGTTCTCTTCCTGGTGGTAGTAACAATATTTTCAGCATGTCAATGTTCTCCTTAGGCCTTCTAATGAGCCATCATTTGATCCAGATGCGTTAAACCAGGGAGAGAACTAAAACATGCAGGATGCCGGCCCTCGAGGACCGACTTTGGACACCCCTGCCTTAACAAAATGAATGAGATTTTATGATTTCTGGTGCTGAGGTCAGTTTCTTCTGAACCAGAATAACTTAAAAAGTCCAAAAAGGATGAATGTTGCCATTAAATGGCCCAAAAGACAATGTGTAATTGCTTTAATGGATGGTAACACTAATATGCTACTCAGAGCAGGCTTCTAATCATCTCTTACTGCAGCAAGATCAATTTTTAAGAAGGTCAAAACTGTTAATACATTTTGTCTAGATGCCATATTGGATGAATTCAGTGCATGCCTATAGACCTACAAGGTTTTAAGAATTAAACACTTTATGAGAATCCATTAATGCATTACTAACAATAGGCATCAATTATCATTCAATATATCATATTTTCTAAGTACCAAAACTGTTGGGAACTTCACTGTTCAAATGTAGAAAACGAGCCGTTTTCATTTTGGATGAAATGGCTCTCTGTACAGAGTGGTGTGATGTTGATCAGCTTATGTAAACACATCAAAATGAGCAAAGCTGTGTGTGTCGTGTGCTGAAAAGTTTTCTATTGCTAAAGCAAGTCCTGGTATTACATTGGGAGAATGTCCTGGTATCAGTCTGTGAAGTTAAGATCATTATATGAATCAAGACTGATATGATTCACATCAGCAAGTTTACCTTGAATGATCATGTGATCCAGTCAAAGTCCAGACTTAAATTCAATTGATATTCTGCAGCATGATTTTAAACAGGTCTTTCACGCTGAAAGCCCTCTTTGGCAGTTGAATTAAAACCATTCTACAAAGAAGAGTGGCTCAAAGCTGCTCTACAGTGACATACAAAAGTGATTACAAGTTATTACCACCAGTTGAAAGCTGTTATGAGGTTTTTGAAGGCAATCAATTTTTACAAAGGGCCAAGTTGGTTTGGATAATATTTCCCTGTAGTAAGATGTATTGTAATTTAAAAACTTTTCCGTTGTTTATTCAGGCCATCTATGATTTTGATGAATATTTGTTTGATGATCAGAAACACTTAAGCATCAGACAAAAGAGTAATAGTAAAGAAATCAGTAAGGGGCAAATACTTTTCTAATGTGTCATTCAGCAGTTTGTGGCTAAACATAAATTTCCCTATGGGGCCTTACATCCCATAGGGAGCTCCTAAAAATACATCTATGGAAGTGCCTTTGGACCAATATTTGCTCTTCATGCCTTTTATATTAGATAGACATCTGCAGAAATAATTATTATAGGAGTGGAAGTTCAAATTAAATCCACACTATGACGTCAAAGTGGTCAGTGTGCATTCAAATTTCCACATGTTCTATAATTAGGACATTAAGTCATGGGTCCCTGCAAAATACAACTTGATAGAAATGAGAGTATTTGTGACTGAAAAGCACAAGGCAACATTTTCTTGTGCTTTCAAACTGTACTCTCAAAAATGACTCCTCCTTTGTGTGTACAGTCTAATTCTCTGCAACCTGCTATCTGACTTCCATGGCAGTGTGTGTGTGTGTGTGTGAGTGTGTGTGTGTGTGTGCGTGCGTGCATGCGTGTGTGTGTGTGTGTGTGTGAGAGGGAGTTACCATGATAGTGTTCACAAAAACGAGTACAGTGCTTTATGTGGAGAAAGATTTATGGTTTGAAGGATGTGTGGAGGTGAACCGTGTGTGTGATTTATGGCTGGAATGGCCCTCTTTAGAAAAAAAAGTTCTCCAGAAATATTTAGCTTAAAATGTTCAACATTTTCCCAGTAAACTTTCTAAAGCCATTGAAAAAGGTAATTAAATAAACCCAAACATTGCCGTTCGGTTTAGGGATAGCTTCCTGATGAATATGTAGATTTCCAAAGGAGAGGGTAGTAACTGCAAATTACCAGACTAACTATAATGGAGACAGAGGGATGGGGTTGAGTAGAAGGAAAGATGAGGGTGGGTGTTAGAAGGTAGGGGATCAGCTTTGATATTTCTTTGAAGGGAAGGAGAAAGAGGTGGTAATTGACTTTGCTCTTTATTCCTCTTTCACATTTTCTCTCTCTTTCTCCTTTTCTTAATCAGAGATAAAGCAGAGAAGTCGTGTCTCTGTTCAGTAATAAGACAAGCTGGTAAAAGAAGACAGGCAGCCAGTAGCACACGTCGTGACATGCAACCATTTGCTGACTACTGTCTTGACACCTACATTCAGTGATGCTGCGACTTATTTCCAGAAATTGAATCATTAACAAGAAATATGAGAAAAATTACACAAAAATAGATTATATGGGTGATAGGTCCTCATCACTTGTAATCTATCTAATATATAACACTGCATGCATGTGCATGAACATATACGTATTTATAAGATATATCAACATTTTAAAAATATCATTTGTCCATTCATTTATTCATTTGTCCATCAGCAGTATCAAGGCATATCAAGGTTTTTCATGGGTTCAACCTCACAAAGATTTTCCATAATGATGCTCTGACAAATAAAAGCACAAGTCTCAAATCCCAGACCTTAAAGGCAGGCCAGTGTGCAAAATAAACTTTTTTGAACTTAACATGTTATAATGTCGTTCTCTCAAACACATACACAGTGTATTGCTTTGAGTCACTCATGAATTGAAGTATCCTTGAAAAGCCTTACAACCTGCTCTACAGGATGTCGCCTATTCACCCAAAGCTATAATGCGGGAGCTTGGCTGCAGGCCCCAGCCGAGCTCCTACCCCACGTAGCACCCCTCCCCCACTCAGCTCCACCAGACTAATGGCAGCAGCTGTTAGCAAACATCTGGAGGCAGGGGTGCCAATTTATGTTTCTGCTGGTGGTGGGTGCCCACCATTGATAGCTCTATTACTGGGTTGGACATCATTTGACTATGGTGTTTTATGTATGCAGCATTGCTTTGTGTTTAATATTGGGGGCTGTGAAAATAACACAATCATCCAAAGAACCTGAAAAAGATAGATAATAAGACAGAAAATAAAGTTAAATTTGGTAAAAAAATAATAAGACAAGTATACAATTGGCAGAAAATACCAAAAACTAATGATATAAATAAAATCTTGCCTTCAAGGCCACTGGTTTATCACACCACTACTACATTCATTGATGCAAGGCAGAATTGATTCATGTTTTCATGTTGTCTGAACCAAATTCTGAATATTGCCGTTGAAATTGAGTTAGGCTTTGTAGCCAGGTAACATAGATCTTGTCAACCATTGGTGAGCCTAGTTTACTTGTAGCACAAGTTGAAACAATGTTTTTTAAGCTACTGTTATCTGTAATAAGTCTGGCAATTCTTCTCTGACATCATCAGGGTATTTTTAGTCCACGCAACTGTCACTCATTGGATATTTTTTTCTTTTTCAGGCCTAGCTCTATGAAACCACAGGATGGTGAAGCTTTAGAATCCTAGTACAGAGGTTTCTGAGATTTACAGACAAGTTGGACTGTTACCAACAACAATGTCGTTCAGTTTCTTTCTCATCCTAATGCTTGGCTTAACCTTCTGCAAATCGTCTTTTACACATCTAGATGGATTGAGTTGCTGCCATGAAATTTGTTTGTGTTAACAAGCAACTGAACAAATGTAAGTTTCTTTTGTCATTTTATGTTTATGCTGTTGAATGTTATCCCCAAAGATCACACCCGCAAGATGGGTGCTTCTTTTTCTTTATTAGAATGAAATAAAAGTTTACTAAAACAATTGTCTAAAGGTACATTATGTATTTTTTTAATTGGATGAAGAAAATTAGATTAAAATTTGTTTTACTGAGTTTTGAGTGAAGATTATAAAATACAATAAAATGCAGGTTTTAAACTTTTGCTATCCGTTTTTCCCTTTTCCAGTTTAAAAACAAACTCGGGCTTCCTATTAAGTAAAAAAAAAAAAAAAAAAACAGACTACTAGTCCTAAAGCTGGTGACATCTAAAAATGGCAACATGTTGCTAAAATATATTTTCATTAGACCCACTTTTCTGCATTAAGAATATTTTTTGTTGGTCTGATATATTCTAATCTTAAATATCATATTTTCATCATAATTACAATAAATAAGAGCTGGTAAAACATCATTGTGGGGCATTAATAGGTTGCGAGTTTCGAGTCCTCCCCTTTGTTGAAAAGGGGTGTCGGTTGGAGTCCCCCCCATTGTTGAAAAGGGGTGCAGATTGGAGTCCCCCCCATTGTTTGAAAAGGGGTGCGGGTTAGAGTCCCCCCATTGTTTAAAAAGGGGTGCGGGTTGGAGTCCCCCCCCTGTTGTTTGAAAAGTGGTGCGGGATGGAGTCCCCCCCATTTTTTGAAAAGGGGTGCAGGTTGGAGTCCCCCCCCCCCCTTTATTGAAAAGGGGTGCGGGTTGGGGTCCCCCCCGTTGTTTGAAAAGGGGTGCGGGTTGGAGTCCCACCCATTGTTGTGGGTTGGAGTCCCCCCCCGTTGTTTGAAAAGGGGTGCGGGTTGGAGTCCCCCCCCGTTGTTTGAAAAGGGGTGCGGGTTGGAGTCCCCCCCATTGTTTGAAAAGGGGTGTGGGTTGGATTTGATTAACCTATATAATGTATTTAACTTGTGAACTGAATTACTGAACTACATAAACTTTTCAGTAATATTCTAATCTATTGAATATGACTAGTTGAGGACTAGTGCCAGAGTGATGATGGCTCAGATGGAAGCTCTCTTTTAGTTTTAGGTACCACTGCCATCAATACAGATAGGAGTACATTTACACAGTTGACAAGGAATAACATCTGAGAGGGTGTTCTCCACAACTGGCCATACCTTAAGTCCTGAAATATCCTTCCTGAAAAGGCAACCATGCAAAATTGTCTGCACAAAAATTTATTATTTTTTTAAATCGGCTTTAATTTTGTTTGAATCAAATACAACATGGTGCATGGACAGTGATTTAATAAGAGAATAAATAAGGAATTGAATCAATAAGTGAGATCAATGGGTTCACTGACTGGTCTTCAACCCCACAAACAGATGAGACAAGACTTTGACTAGGTTAAAAAAAAAAAAAATGCTCCAGATGAACCAGTTAAGAGTAATAAGAGTAATTTCAAAGGCAATTTTGGATGACAGCAATATATGTGAGAGCTGTAAAGCAAAGCAGAATGGGTATTTGATCTGCTAATGCAATAAACATGCTAACTGCAATTTCACACTTTGAAGTTTACCAACTTTTTGAAAAGACTATTATCCATCCATCCATTTTCTATACACCCTTGTCCCTAGTGGAGTCAGGAGGGGTGCTAGTGCCCATCTCCAGAGAACGTTTTGGGCTAGAGGTGGGGTCACCCTGGACAGGTCACCAGTCTGCCGCAGGGCAACACAGAGAGACAGGACAAACAACCGCGCGCGCGCGCACACACACACACACACACACACACACACACACACACACACACACACACACACACACACACACACACACACACACACACACCTAGGGAGAATTTTAAGGAGACCAATTAACCTGACAGTCATGTTTTTGGACTTTGGGAGGAAGTTTGAGTACCCAGAGAGAACCCACACCTGCACAGGGAGAACATGCAAACTCCATGCAGAAAGACCCTGGGCCAGGAATCAATCCCAAGACATTCTTGCTGCAAGGCAACAGTGTTATCAACTGTTCCACTGTGCAGCCTGAAAAAACTACTATTAATATAAAAAACATAAATATAAATATCATATGTTTATTTTTAGGAATTTAGTTCTAAAAATAATTTGGCCATTTTAAATGGCCAAATATTTTTACAAATATCTGGGTAAATCCACAGCACTGGTTTCCATTGTAAAAAGGTGTGAACAATCGTTTTCATGAGACAAACCTCCTGAGTGACCAGTTTGGTTGCACATGTGAATAAAAATCAATTGTTTCAGTGCTGTTCTTAACATTTCACACATGTAAATGGAGAATTTATGTACAATGTAATGTACTGATAGGCTGACATCAATTTTAAAAGTTTGTTTTTGAAGTAGAAGAGACAAACAACGAGAGTGGGTGGAAGACCTGGAGAGGCACAACGATGATGGACAGACAGAGTTAGAAGTATGAAGAAAAAGCACAGCGTGTCCATTAGCTGTCCAGTGTGGGAAGCAGAGGTCAGACAGCAACTATAACGATCAGTGCAGTCCTAATGGCAGCAACAGTAGCAGATAATGAGTGTTGGGGGACGTGAACCCAACCTATTAACTATAAAACCGTGTGTCTGAGAGGAGAACATGGACAAATTCACATAGCAGAAACACTAATGGGACAAAAAGTAACGTTTTGGGGGAAGAAGATAGATCAGATCAGGAAGACACAGTAGAGTGTGTATGAAGATGGGGAGAAAATGAGAAATAATTGTCCAGATGGTCTTCCTCCCGTAGTAACAGACATGTTGGTAGAAATAGAGGCAAAAGTAAAATGCCATACGGCTGTGTGATCTGCACTCTTTTCTCCCCCTATCACTGTGTCTAACATTGTCTTTCTCAGGGGAAATTTATCAGTTCAGCTTGTCTGGATATCATCTTCCCAACTTGCCTACCTCCTTTCCAGTCTTCTCTCTCATCTCCTTGCCATTTCTGAGTAGTTGTTTTAACTGAGATTATTTTTATTTATTTATTTATTTATTTATTTATTTATTTATTTATTTATTTATTTATTTATTTATTTATTTTCAATTTTACCAAAAAGAAAATATAAGAGGGTGATAAGCTTGTTATTACCTATTTTCTGAGCAGTGGCTACCAAATGTCTACAGTGTAGACATTTGGTATAAGTTAAGCTCTATTGAAGATACATCCTGTTCTACACTTTGCTTCATACAGAGGTTCTGGACCCTCGGTCATTGAGAAATTATTGCTTGCTGGAGGAGTGGACTCTGTTGAAGTTTTAAACGATTGAATCTGATTTTATCTCTTATATTTGGCTGTTATGGTTGCAATGCAGTTCTTGATGAAATTGCATGGAGTGTAATGGAGTAGGGCCATGAAATATTTCTTTCCAGCAATAAAATGTCTTAAGTTGTTCTTTTGTACTGATTTTAATTACTCAACATTCTGAAGTTTGGCTAACACAGACTGAATGGATTCATTGATTTGCTGTTGCCAAACTATAACCCTAAAACAGTACAGAAAATGAACATTACCGTTTACAATTTTTCCTGTTCGCTGACTGGCCAGGGTGAAATCCCTCCTGAGAAAACAAGCTCAATGGGAGAAATCCCCGATGGAGCACAAAAGAGAAATGATAATCGAGTGGAATGGAAGGAACTAGTTTTAACCAGTAGTGAAAAAAAATGGCATAATACCTGAATTTCCTCTGTGTGGGACAATGAAGGCTGTTTTTATTCTATTCTATTTTGAATGTTTTTGAAGTACCATAGGATGACACAGCACTTCCCCTGTCCCGCTTGTTCCTGGGTATTGACATGAAGCTGCTGAAAGAAGTCTCTAAGTCTTTACCTTCACTTTAAAGAAAATCAACCTTAGCTGTTTGGAAATATTTCCCTTCATGAAAAATCCAAAAATAAAATAAAAGTCATTGTGTGAAACTACAGGAGTGTTACCCCTTTTCATTTGTTCAATTAGTGAATAAAATCTTGAGCATACAAGCAATAAGTGGGACCTATCCATAGCTGATGCTGTTTTCAAACTGTAAAAAGGTGTTTCAATCTGAACAATATGTGCATTTATATGGTAGCCACGACTAATTTTCTCCTTGTAAGTATTTTTTACATGTTATCATCAGCAAACAGATTATTTTAAAAGTTGGAAGAATTACTGCTTTTCTCTATTAAACGAATGTGATTACATATCATTAAGGACACATTTGTTCTTATTCCTGGCAGATTTAGGTTTAAAGTCATCTTTTTTACCAACATGATTTTTTGAAATGCATTTTTTAAAAATCCACTGGGAAAAAAACATGGATCTAATGCTAATTAGATTATCATGATTTTCTGAAGGTAGAGATCATGTCTGGCTGGCATTTTTAAGTGAAATGCAAATAGTAGATTTAAAAAAATGACAGTTCCTTCACTTTGTTTATTATGTGTTGAGAAATGCCTGCTTCATTTTCTGTTGATTGAAGGGAAAAAAAACCATGAAACTCTGCCAGGGGTATCAATATATGTAGGCTCATTTGTACATTTTTATTTAGAGATCTCAGGTTATCATTCTGGAAAACTTGTGTCAAGTTGTAACTTTAAAAAAGATTTTTAAAGAAAGAGTGAGCAGTTAAAATAAACTACCAAGTGATGACAGGAAGGGGAAAAAAAAAACCTTTAAGCATTTTGTAAGTAACTGCATGTCCTTGTTCTTAGTTGTGGTCAAAAATTCAACACAAAAGAGGCTGCAAAGCCCTGCAATATTACAATGCTCTCTCATCAGTGTAATCATTGCTGATTGACAGCAACACACTGACACAGCTGTGTGAGGGTGTGTGGAATTCTATATCTGAAAAACTGTACAATAAAACGGAGAAAATGAATGAAAAATGATAGATGGAGTTATAGGACAGAATATATAGAGATGAACTAAGAGACAGGAAGAGATGAAAGGCTATTCCATCCAGAGATTAGAGTGTAATCCATCATTGAATGGATTCTCTCAGATTACAGCTTGTTCACCTATTAAATCTGTCAGTCAACTCCCAATAGTGTCAGAGAGAAGGCGCCTGAGTGTGTGTATGATCTTTCTGTGACTGGAGATCTGTGTGTTTTAAGCCTTTTAGACAAATCTCTGCAGAGACCTTGAGAGCAGAGGGATTGGCTGAGGGCTGAGCTCACACTCACACACACACAAGCACCACCGACAAATGCACAAATGCACTGGTAACACCAGCCTTCTCCTGTGTGCATTTGTATTAATAGAGTTGTCAGATGTGTGTCTGCAGGATTCACAATCAGCTAACGCATATCGTACTGACACCACATATACAGCAAACAGACAAAGTTTAAATGAAAGGAGAATGAGAAGCAAAAAAAAAAAAAGAAAAAGTGACAGATGAAAGCAATCTGAAAACCAGATGTAAAAATATTAAGATTTTACAGAGTAGTTTTTGCTGTGTACACAAAAAGTAAATGGAGAGGAAAAAGTGATTCTTTGCTGATCTCTCCAGAGGATACTGCAGAAGCTCAAGAAATGAGGTGAGTGTCTCTTTGCATGTCATGGTGCTCATTAATGCTGCATGCTGACAGCTAAGTGTCATCGTCAGAGCACCCTTGCCTCAGAATGCCAATAAAAAAAATAAATAAATAAAAAACACAACCCAAGACATGCAGCTCTCTAAAACAATGCCACATGGCACAGAGTTGCAGATCCAAGCCCAAAAGGAGGCAGACACTGGCAACCAGAAATACAGAGAGAGGATGGAGAAAGGTGTATTATTTCCTTCAGCTGCCAAGTCAGAAACCTATTGTCACTTTATACAAGTTGTGTGAGGAACAGGAAGTAGTTAGAAAAAAAACATGTAGCAGGTATGGTGAGGCAGAGCAGGAGTTAATATCTCCATAGGGCTCAATTATCACTTCATTATTTGGCGAGTTTTTAAGGTGCTAAACAAAACCCAAACTAACACAATGAGGCAGCATTTTAGCAGCACTACAGTGGCGCAACAGCATGTATGTCTACTTGTTGCTTACCTGTCTTCTATTTGACACAGTAGAGAAAATATATGAAAGCTGATGCTTAGATGTGTTTAGTTTAGCCCATTTGCTTTTCACATTAGCGAAATGTGCCTTACACGTTTACTATCACAGATTTCAATTTCTACATTTGCATGCACATTTTATAACATTGTACAAAATATTAACATTAAAACGCTGATACAACAGTTGTGTTAACGTACCTGTAGGTTCCACAGATTACCAGAAAACTGAATGCTGGAATTGGAATTTAAGTTGCAGTGTGTTATACATAGAGCTGGGAAATATAGGTAAAAATATCCTTATATATTTTTACTTTGTTGAAAGGTTTCAATAAGTATCACAATATAATTTTACATTACTGGTCTCTAACACTTTATTTAGCTTCTTATTTATAGGAGTATAAACCAAAGAAAGCATGACGGAAAATGTGGGTTATTTTGAAACCATGACATTTTAAAACTTCCGTATACCTTAATACTGGCATCGCAATCCTACTTCTCTTTGACATTCCTCATCAGGTAAAGACTAAATAAAAAAATAAAACATTAATTTAATTTATTTTTTTGAGCAGTGCAGTGAGCTCCACGTTGCACACAGACTGGAAAGATGATTGCTCAGAGGCTTTTCTTTCTACGTGTCAAGTCCAACCATTTGCAGCCTGTTACAAATGGTTGTGCTTCATAACAGTATTTATCATTTTTAATTGTATGTCTTTGTCCTAATAAATGTGGCACCTTTGATTGTGCCAAGACACTTATTTTTTAATGTTTTATTTTCCCCATCGTATAAATGCAGTCTAATTAATGGTTGAGTTTTTCAAAAAAAAAAAAAAAGCTTAAAAAAATATTATGTTTCTGCAATAAAAGCTGAAATTATTTCCAAGCCTTTGACACATTTTACCAGGCGTGTCAATAACTGTGTGGAGGGGACTGTACGTCGTTCTTTTCTAACTGCTTCTGTGAGTGAAAGACATTCCTGTGACACTTTTATTACCCAGGAGTTAGGATGATGCAGAAGAATAATGTGACCCGTATGAGCCAAGGCAGTCAGATTGAGTCTGCTACCACACTCTCATGGTTCTAACTGCAGAGCACAATATATCCTATAGACCTTTTTCATTTTGCAGAGTACTTAAACTCTCAGTGCTAGGCTCGCTGTCTTAACACCTGGAGGCTACGTTCTCACCTGCTGCTGATACAATTGCAGCTCCTGTTCAAATTTCACACTTCAAAAGGCCTACCTTGGCCCCTGAAATACCTGCAGGACATGTCTAATATGATTCAGTGTTTTTTTCTATTGAGGTGAAGTAGGAGTCATTGCTGCCCAGTTTTAACACGGCTTGATTTGGTAAAAAAGTGAGGAAAGCCGAGTGATGGATTGAATGTCACTATCATATACTCTGATCATTATTCTAAATCAGGGGTGTCCAAAGTCAGTCCTCGAGGGTCGGCATCCTGCATGTCTTAGTTGTCTCCCTAGTGGTAGTAACAATCTCCTCAGCAAGTCAATGTTCTGCTTAGGCCTTCTATTAAGCCATCATTTAATGCAGGTGTGTAAACCCAGGGAGAGAACAAAAACATGCAGGATGCCGTCCCTCGAGGACCGACTTTGGACACCCCTGTTCTAAATAATTTAAAAAAGCCAAGATATTTGTGGTTTGAAAGAATGAATCGGACCTTGGCTTTAACACATTTTTACTTTTTGGTTTGATTCTGTCAGATTTAAAAACACATCAACTACTTTCCAGAAGCCAGGAACGATTTAAATGATGATCAAATACAAAATTTGTCAAGCAGAGAATTAAATCCCCAAAAGCAGCTTGAGAGAGTCCCACAGGTAATTGAACACATTTTTTACATCATATAACAAATAAAATGTAAGAATTATAAATTGTAGTCTGTATCTGTACCAATAACTACACTTTCATAAAGGGCTAGGAGAGGAATCCAGTAACAACATATTCTTTAACTTTTTTCTGTACTTTTGGAAAGAATGTGGGGGGG